>NC_080670.1:187209124-187354579 GCF_030247195.1 Topomyia yanbarensis
TACTCCTTCCAGAACCCTTCGCTTCAGTCAATTCTGGTATGCAAGCAATTGCGTTAAGCAGCAATCGAGGAGTATGAGAAAACAACTTATTTTCCATTGGCCTCATTTCGAGCCTATAACCGGATCTGTTCTTCCAAACTTTGTCCTTTTGAACGGGGCTCGACTAGTTCGCTTTTTGTGCATGAACTACCAACGTTGTAAACAATAGGTTTATATAGTTACACATTGTAGAAACAAGGAACGTAGCTGGAAATACGGAAAGAATCGTGAAATGTTTTTAGAGAGAATCCGCATGAACTGTCCGCTTGAACCGTCGACATATCCCACATATGAATTAGACGGGGAAAAATTGTAGCATTCTTTTCAGGTCCACTCCGAGAAGAAATGCTAAAGAGGGTTACGAGATTCTGACAATCTTGTGCCTAAAAATTTTCGAAAGTGAAGAATCATTTCCTCTCCTGAGCTTCCTCGTAAACACCTTGAAGTGTCCTGTTACAAAACCGTAGTAAGTGCGTCACTCCTATTATTTTCCCAAGTTTTACACAATGTATTTGCATTATCGAAAACCTGGTTATCTTTCGAGGTAGCTGTAACACAATTTAAACATTATTCGCAGAGCCGCAAATACACTACGCACAAAATATGACGAAACGAAAAATCGTAGCAGATTACCAGATACAAATATTAGTTTGAGTTCTTTCGCATTGCTTCATTCCGGGTAATGAGAAGACGGACACTTAGGCATTAGAAGGAGATATTGTGGGGCAATGGAAGTTTAGGAATCCGAAAGATATCAGCAAACCTTGGTTAAAGGGATGGATGAAGGTCGTGAGTTCCTTTGGGTGAAATATCGGATCATGTCCAATCATGGTAGGTTGAATGCGCATCTTCGGAGTATTGGGGTCGGGGAGAACAGTCTGTGCGCTTGTGGTGACGGTTATCGCAACATTAAGCATGCAGTCTGGTCGTGCGGCTAGTGTTCTGGCGACAGTTTTCCGATCCTGTTTGTCTCTTATACACATATTTTTAAACCCCCGATAGTATTTAGGTCGCCTCTCTTTTGGTTGACATGTTAACAGCTGCCTGGAAATCTGATCCCGAGTTCCCAGCGGATCCAAGGAGGCCAGTCGGCGATCGGATCATGATGTCCGGACAGTGATTTTTTGATTGTCAAAAAACTGCAAGTTTAATATAAAATTGTTGTACATCGAGAATTTCAGACGCATGCATTTTGTGCGCGAGACACTACGTGGTTAATTTCGGGTTGTGGTTTATTCCAAACTTTCGAGTGGGTAATTCCCCCGCCGCTAATTTTCGAGTGGGTAGTACTACCCATACTACCCACGTGTTTCGCCAGCCCTGCGTTGGAACCTCCCTAGCGATGTTGGTAAAGAATCATCGTATTCTCTATTCTCTCCCGCAAAGAATCCCGGAAGATATCACGGTTTTCTTTCCAAGCAGAGTCGCTGTCCTACCTGATTTCCACTCCTCAGCTGTAGCTGTAGAGAGCAGGGCCCGTTCAGTTTATCCTCCACAGTGAGAGCAGCGTCTGCTTCGGAACCTTAACCGTTAGCCGAGGAAGCGAAAACTACTTTGAAAATTCCTTTTCCTAATGGTAATCCAGCACCACAATTACTACGAGCGTTCGAACCACGAACTGGCACTTTTCGACGAGTTTACTTCTATCGCACACACTCACTTCACAACTGTTCTTGTGGCGGAAAGCTGTCTCGAAAACTATCAACGACGTCTTTCCGTTGTCGGTTGTCTGTCACTATAACTACCAAATTAAGATGGCCGTCTTCGCCGCTCGATCAAAACAAAAAAACACCCCGCTCACGTCACCTGTCAGTGTATGACGTCGTACTTTTTTATCAGCAAGATGAAATTGTAGCCTATCTAAATCTATATTACTTGTTACTACACAAATATACAACAACGATTGTCTAGTCTACCTGGTCAGTGTTAAGTCAGACTGGGCCATGTCGCAAAACACCAAAAAATGAGATAATGATATCACTGGATAAAAAATTTCGTCAGCTACATTTGCCTTTTGTCAGATTTGAAATATGTAACAATGAACAAGAATTATGGCACAAATTAATTGCCAATCATAATGTAAAGGATGCTGCGATTCAAACTTTAAACTCGTTTTTCTCGAAATCAATATTTTGTCACTTAGTCCGGTCTGACTTAACACCGACCATCTAATCCGAGAAAATCGTTCTCAAACTCGAAAACAAAAAAAAAATAAAATGGTTTTAAACGATGAACGGTACAGAACCAAGATGGAGAGAAAGGTGGGAACATTTGACACTTTTGAGTGTATTAGTATTATACTTTTAAAATTAAGCATGGCGGAGGGCCCCTTGAAGTAAACATAAACATCCAAACGAGCATCCTGATTCTTTGGCGCACGATGAAAAGTGAGAAAAAGCCAAGTTTCACTTCGGATCTATCGATTAGAACACTTATGGACACTTTTTTTTCTCGAAAAAAACCGAACTATGACCGAACTTCATCAAAGAAAAATGACAACCGCACTCACACAGAAAAAAATAACAGTGACCCAGTAAATTAAAAGGCGACTAGGTGGGTTAAACTAGATGCTGGCGATCGGTAGACTATTGAAACTTTGCTGTAGGCTATCCTCCGTAACTTGCTTTTTACTGTAAAAGTAAAGACGCTGAATCCCTCTGGATAAATACTCGCCAACTCTATCTTATTCTTAATATTTATCTGTCAGTGTCATTCCAATCGAGCCCGAGACCTGGAAAAAGCCCGCAATCCGAAAAAAAACGCTTCGAATCCTTCTGGATCGAAGGCCATTGACAGGTCTCGTGCTCGATTGGAATGACACTGACAGATAAATGATAAACAAACGATAGACGTATCGAGTCTTTATCCAGAGGGATTCAGCGTCGTTATGTAAAAGTAGTGTGGGGAGTATTCTGTCACAAAAACAATACACTCTACGGAGTGCATACTACAAACTAGGGTATTTGTTACCCTGACGGGTTGCAGTTAACAGAGTTTTATAAGAATTTCTGCTGCGAATGGAAGAAGTTCTAATCCTAGAACATGCAAAAAAGCTTGCCCGTAAATTTTATTGAGTGCAAGCGATACCGTCGTACACTAAATATTGTAGTGTTTGAAGATAATAATTAATAACTAAAGAATATCGATTTTTGATGCCCGATCGAAGTAAAATTTATAGTCGATTAGTTCTTCAACATTTTTCCGTCAATTCACGCTCGCTGACATTTACAACTCGAAAAAGAACTGCATAAAAATTACGACATCGTTGACTGAAAACGCGTACTTTCCATCGACATAAATCAATTTTTTTGGCCACGTCTAGTTATTAATACACTCTCTCTCTCTCTCTCGCTTCCCTACCCACATATCGCTTGAACCGATTCCGACCAGAGCTCTTCGTCGTGCACCTGCAATCGAGTTTGCTGCCTTTCCATTCCATTCAACCGTAACTCAAGGAGATGGAGGTAATATTTTTTTCCAATACGACTTTATGGAAGTGAAGCAAAACAAAATCGAGACGTCTAAAAATAAACTCTGATCGTCTCTCGATGGTAAAACGGATGATGTTTGGTATAAGGTTTTCCCTGCGTATCATGGAAAACCGAGTTTAGTCTTTATGTTCCCGTTGTCTTTTTATAAAACAAACCAAATCGGCACTTTCGTGTTGTGCTGGATGCTGGAAAAATTAGGAACAAACCGTTAGGGGGACGATTCAAGTAGTGAGATCGGTTCGCTATCTAACGATGAGATCTTACAAAGTTTTCTGTTGAGAAATTTTCGTTAGAGTGAGATTATAAGTCAATTTTCTGACTAGAGAATATGCTGGTGGCAATGTTTAACCAATTTTGGTATTTTTTATTTCGAATTATCATCGCGAGCAAGCCAGCAACTAATCCATTAACGCGAGCGTTAAGAGAAATTCAATACGCCTTCGATTAGCCTATGACAGTCTTTCGAACAGAATGCAGATTTGTTTACAAAATTATTGCAAGCCAAAAATGGAAACAAAAATCGTAGAAACAACTGAAAATTGCGTTTTTAGTTGAAAAAAATAAAAAAATTTGCCGTTGGAATAATATAAATAAACTGTCTGACGAAAAACGTTAGTTATTCAACTTAATCTTTGTTTTGACAGGTGCAACGCATAACATGCTACCAGTCCAACAAGCCTTGCTCCACCATAACTTCCAGCACAGCGACGCAAAAAAAGCGTCAACTTCCCCATCCCCGAGTTTCCTTGTTTCCTTTTCCGCAATGATTTATACTTTCCGTGCTCTTTGGCCACAATACTTCTACTCTATTCGTTCGAAGATCGGCAATAAATTGAACCTTCAAACCAATAAACACCAAAGCAAGATGCCAAACGTTCGCTGATGGACCCAATCAAACGAAAGAGGTTTGTTAACCTCTGCGTGTCCCCTGGACCAAGCTGGTACGCTATCACACGCCAAACCCCCTCGCAGAAACAACCGCGTTCCCGACAACCCGCGATCTTGGAGTGGGGACCGACCCAAGCATAATACCGTATAGTTTACCGCAAATGATTTAAGCGTTTTACCACCACTCGTAGCACCCGGTGTCAATTATTTTCCCTCGCGTTGCCTAATTTTCCAACCGAAAGCGCGCGCCGCCACCGCCTGCTCGGATGGAAGGAAAAATGGAGTCCGCCGGCTGTCATAAATAATGCGATATTTTGTAAATAATCGTAACACATAATCATAATTAAGTAAATATTAGGCAAATAAATTTGATTTTTTTTTGTTTCCTTCGGTGTGTCCAAGCGGGATACAGCAACCGCCGGCGCTAGGTAACTGAACTACCAATGACAGGAGAGGCAAACGTTTGTAAAAATTTTCCGAGAAAAATCCTTTTTTGTTTTGGAAACGCATCGTGCCCGTCCGGCGTGTAGGTATGTATATCCGAAAAAAGAGACAGAGACGGTTTGGATTTTTATTCGCGCAGCTTCCCACATCAAAATAAATTAACGCTGCTTTCTCGGATTCGATGCAGTTTTGTTATGTTGATACACCTGCCTTCGTTTGGCGATGAAAAATTACCTAAATATGCAAACAACGTTGGGAAAGTTATTGCGATGTCAGAGTTGGTAATCGTTTGTGATTCCTTGGTTTGTTAGCTTTGTGGTTGGTTTGGTTTTATAGGGATTGGAGTGTTTAAAAACTTTTCTGTCACAAATTGAAATTACTTGCCACGCAAGTAATTTTTATCTGTTTTGTTACAGAAATGTTTTGACGATTTCTGAATAGAAGTCTGATTCGGAGAGCAATGTTTTATCATGAACAATGGATCTTGCGTCCAAGAATATTTAACATTGCTTTCCGGACCATACAAAGGTAGATATTGTCAACTATCATCGATACAGTACGAGATATAGCATTCTAGTCGTTGTGATTTAGAACTGTTATTTTTTTGTAAGATTTTAGCTTTAATCTCAAAGGATGTTTGAATTCTGCACAAATTCCGAGGCTATTTTTTTTGTCCTAGCATTTTTATTCCCTCTATCAGATATGCTTTTATTGGTTTGTTAGGATAAGGAAGACAATGACTGCAATATAGCAATTGTGGAATCTTCCACATCCAAGCCAATTCGTGGAGAAATTTACTTCAAGTAAATATGGAAGTCTCCTAATACAATTTTCGGTTCAATTGAAATATTCCTCCAATATGTTTGGTAAGATATGGAAAAGTAGGTTATTTCTGGAAGATTCCAGAAGAAATCTTCCAGGAACTACTTGAGGAACCGCTTCGAATATCTTCTAAAATTAGTTTTTTTTGTTTTTTCGAAAAAAAAAATCGTGGAAGAAATTTTCGTTTTTGGAAAAAGTTTTCCGAAATTCGTAGAAGAATTTTCTTGGAATCTGTTGAAGAGCTTCTGCAAGAGTCTCACTAGCATCCAAGGAGGAAACACCGGGGAATATTATGAAGGAGAAGAGTTTATTTGGCCGCACAGATAAATAAATTTTAGCGAAAATAACGTAACGGCCATGTTTTGGAGGACTTTCGAAATCACCGAAAGAAACTCTTGAGGGATCTTCTCGGAGTTCGTCAATCAATTATCCAGTAACTACTACTGGAGGAATAGTAGTTGTTCCAGGTATCTTAGCTCCTAGTAGAACACCTAAATGCTTAGAATTCTCTCGTTGCAAGAATCTTTCTAAAGTCTTTTGACCTTTTTCAAAAAAATTTTCTGCGATTCTAGCAAGAATCTATAAAGTTTTTAACGGATTGATTCTGAAGCAATTTCCTTGAAGTGTTCAGGAACCTGTCTCGCAACTAATGTTGTAAAAGTTTCTAGAAACTTTCTAGAGCAGTTTCGGTGTACACAAGAAGCTTTTTCAAATCTCTTGAGTCTTTCGTATGAAGCTCTTTGTATTATGTAATTTTAAGAAGAGTCTTTAAAATTCCCGAATGATTTATTCTGAGGCAATATCTGTGAAGTTCTAAGAATTTGAAACAAATACTTTAAAAGTTATTTAAGAAAAAAAATTCTTGCAATCTTTGGAAGAGCTATTGAAAACCTTGGGGGAAACACCATCAAATTGAATTAATGAGCCTTGGAAACTCATCAGAGATCTTCTCAGAATGCCTCCTTTTCTATGAAGATACAAGAGTCATTTTAAATTTTTTGATTAATTGCAATATTTTCCTGAAAATCTAGAAAGAATCTGTACAGCTTTAGAAGGAGTTATTCTGAAGAAATCTCCTTGAAGTTCTGAGAAATCTTTCGAGAGACTTATATCCTACTGTATTAGTAGTTGAATTGGCCACAGTTCGACTACGGTGTTGATTGATGTGTGAACTCGGATGTCTTCCACCCAGATGTTTGAATATGGCGACCGATTCAGAAGGTGATTTGTTTTTTTTTTCAGGAGCCGAATGGCTAAGCCTGTCATTATATGTCAGCAAGAAAGTATCCAGAGCTTCAGTAATTGATCATCTTCCATCTCGGATTTTCTTGATTGCCGTCTTGAAGGTATTCACAAAACGCTCAGCCTGGCCATTGGATAGTGGATGAAGTGTTCGATACTTACATCTTTGTAAAGCTTGCGATAACTTAATCCTCTTCCGACTAAACGTGTCGCTTGATTGGACGTGACAACACGTCACACAACGTGAATCTCTTTCCGAAAATCATTTTGCGGAATTTGGCAACTAACAGAGATATTTGCCAAATCTTTTCGCGATCCGGTTGGCTGTAGTTTTGCTCTGCATTCGTGGGTGCTCTGGGAATATACCGGACCCCCTTTATTAATCCATCGAAGAATTTTACATTTATCATTGTTTAGAGGCCAACGGATGATGCGTCTACTCAAGGAGAGAACCTGCTTAAATCGCTAGAACACCAGCTGGGACTCCGTATTCCCGACGAGCTTTGTCTCCATTGGGCACGAGTTTGCCGTAATAATTGATCGCGCCAGGGAAAGAGCGAATACCTGAAATGTCAGTGAGGTTAGCTTGGTTATTGTCTCAATATCTATTGATTCAGGTTGCAATGATTAACTGTCGAATAAATGGTCCAGCTATAGAATGTGTTGCTTACAAAAGATGCATTTATCGACTCGGATGATAATGCCAAATTTCTGAATACGCTGAAGAGTTGTTTGTAGATTGCCACCAATGATATCGTCGTATCGTATTCAGAAGTGGTATAGGTTAGCTGCTCATGCGCATCAGGTACTACCTTAACACCAGGTGGAAAAAGGTTGTAGTTATTGAGACCAAGAAGCGTGTTATAGTCAGCATAGGACGGTACTGCTCATCGATGTCCACCTGCAGAAAGGCGTCCGAAAAACCAATCTAGCTGAACATTTTGTAGTTGGTTTTCTTCCATTTTGGCACTGGCGTCTTTGATCTTTTTTTTTTAGTCAAAACCGATTACTGAAGCGATTTCGCTCAAACACGTCATGGAACTCGTCCCAGATTTGTTTTGGATTCTCCTTGTCCTTAACATGCTCTGCTACATACTTCATACAGCATGGATAAGGTACCAACGCGGCTTGGGTTCATCTTCCGAATAGCGAAAAACTTTGGGGACGTTCGAGCTCTACGCAATGACTTTCTTTTGCGATTACCGTTCAGGAGAACCAACTATGATCTCCAGAGCGTCGTTACCGGACTTCAGCGTATTTTTAACAGTATGGCGACGGATTTTGACTTTTTTTAGAATTATGGACATGGACACACCCCTCTCCCCTGCCTAACCATGTATCTGATATGAGCAAATAAAAAATACGTTTTTCAATACACTAACCTTGCCGGTGTACCACGCAACTGTTACTTGAGGAAGTTAAAAACATTTTTCTATACAATCAACCCGAGTTTTTGACGGAATTCCATCTGTAGCTCTTATTTTGTGCGAAAATATCACCCCTCTTCACTTGGTGTTTCTTTTCGAAACACTCTTATTTTCCTTCTTCTCATTTTCAGAACAGTTTTTCAAATGCACTTTAATCGTTTACTAACTAAACTTCAAATTTTCTGCCAATGTGCAGATGACGGAAGGAAAATGTCCGAAACCTCTAATTTGTGCGTTTGAATTTTCACTTCGAATTCCATTTTTTCTCAATGTAAACAAGCGCGTCGGTGCCTAGCAACAAGCGTGCGTTCCTGGCTTCCACATATTCTTCACCTTAAGGGGAACTTGGGACATAGAGCTTCTATGTCGTTTTCGCTTGGGAGCCATGAAACCAGCCCAGGTTAGTTGCTTCAAACTTTTAAAAAAAAACTGAGTTGAACTATCGAGTGTGAATGATCCTTGAATATATGAAAGTGTTAGCTGTTTACGATTAACGAACCTTCAAATTCGCAATGAATCGAAGAAACAGTCTAGCACAAAATAAAAGAAAACGCCGCAGCACCTGTTGTCTGAATCGAAGTAAACAACTCGTCCCGGTTGTAGCTCATTATAACCATTCTCTCTCGTAATCAACTTTTCATCAAACGCTCCATTTGGCGCGGTGGATGGTCCACAACGCTAGCTCCCATCATCCCGTATTGTAGTCCGGCAGCAGCGGAGAGTGAAATGATAAACATCCATTTTAGAAGTTCAATCCGTGTCTTTTTTCGACGGTTGATTAATCAAAGCTTACTTCGTCGAGCTCATTTGTTCCGTCACACCTCCTCTGGGTTGACGACCGCGGCTCCTAACGGCGGCGTAAGTGTTCATATTTTTGTTAACACTTTTCACTTAGCTGCATTTTGGAGGTTCCCTAGCCGTCTCTGCCGTGTGCCGTCACAGAGACCGTGCGTGAGTACCTCTTCGCCCGGATCACGCCGGAGTGTCACATGTGGCGCTCTGTGCCGTCGTCGCGCACCAGCCGGCCGTGGAATCTTGCTGGGTCTGTTTATAATTAAAAGTGGAAATAATTAGCGTGAGGTGTGAAGTGAAAAAAGAGCACCCATACCCGAGGCGGTTTTGTGCTTTGGTGCCCGGCGGGAGGGCACATACATATCGCTTACGGATGACGGGGCCAGTGGAAAAAGATTGAAACGGTTGCGAGAGAGTGAAAGTCCCTAGCAGGTGGTGAAATGCGATGAATTATAAATTGGGGATAAACGTTTGGCCGGTTCACGCACCCTACCAAAGCGATGGCATCCTCATCTTGACGAATATGACAGGTGGTAGTAGGATGACGACGCCCGGTGTAAGACGTCAGCGTCAACGAGTGTGTAACGTGTCCAACATGGCAATTCGTGAATGAAATGGTTCTGCACTGGCCCCAAACCTGTGCTACGTGGGTGGCGTTTCGACGAACAATTTGTAGCTTGTTTTTTCTTGGATCATCTCGGCTGATAGGATCGAATCAAAACAAAAGACAATGACGAGATTCTGAGCGGTTCACGCATTTCTGGCTGTCGCCCAAAGACACTTCAAAAACGAAAATATGTTGATCTAGATAGCCAAGCCAGTTGCCAAGCAAATGCCGGTATGCCGCAGCATGAGTTTTCAGTCGGATTTAATCCTTTGTTTGACTGTTTCTTTCTCTCCGTATCTAGAAAGAATTTCGTTCTAGACTTGTTCTCCAATGGAAACTAGAAGCTAATTATAGGCTTGTACACATGTCTTAACATCATCTCGTCCCCCTGTTTCAGCTTATCCCCACTTTTTTTACCTATTCAAATTCTTTCCTCTGAACCGCGACTCTATCGGGAAAGCAGCATTTACGGCGCTCCTATTCCCGATACATTTTCGTGGTCCGGGCTCCCGGTCTGGTCCAATGTTTTCCTCCGCGAACACGTCTTCCGCTGGCTGCGCGTATTGCTTTACCACCGACCGACGCTGCGCTCGTGGTGACCTTCTTTTCCCCGCATGTCACCACCTATCAGTCTCAGCGCTGCGCAGTAATGAATTAAACTAAATTGGGAGATTGAAATTTGTTACTTTTTATTGGCCCACATTTCTCGTCGCACCTCGCGAGACGAGCTAGCGTGCGGATGCGTGCGGATTAGAGAGACACAAACTGTAATCGATCTAAAAATATTTACGCGCTACCTACTCTCTACTTCGAGTTCTCTACCTTTCGTGTCTCGAATGCACGCGCGACTTCGCCCCGGAACCGCATCGATTTGATGGTGCATTCCAATTTGACGGAATCGGACGGAATTTCGCCAGTGCGGTGACAGCGACAGGCGCAGCGCAGTAGGCCGTGGCTGGCGTTCGAGCGTGATAGATGGCGATTGTTTTGAATTGAAAGTATACGCTGATTCAGCATGGTTTTGCCGATGAATTAAGTGAATAAAATAGTCCAAATTAGCACGATTCTCAAGTTCCATTAGTTCTTTTGTTTGGATTGCAGTTAAGCCAGACTTTTTTTTCATAAACAGACACTCGTTTATAGGTTGATCAAATATAGGACTTGAAACCATTTTCAGATGCGGAATGCCGCCGTCACCTTTGGCGTATCGTGTCGAGTGATTTCTATCTAGCTGTCCGAATACATTTCAAACCAGTCGGTGGTACTGGTGGCTAAGCTCCATCTACTAATCGCCATCATTGTGACTTGGAAGGCATCCGAGGAATTTACATTTTCTATTCCCGCGTGGACGGCGTGCGGAAAACCATTTTTCCACGATTTTTTTTTTTCTGCTGCTGCTTCAATACCCCGCGCCCGCCAGTGCGAAGTTGGTGGCCGCAGGCTGTCGTTTAGTTCAAGTATAGTTGTACATCCCGGAATGTGACTGTCTAATTACAAAACAGAAACGCGAACGAGAACCAAGAATGCGGGAGCCCAGCTCGACTCGACTGGCAGCGGTGCTCATTTGTGTACACCGAACCGGGACACGCGTATCCAGTTTGCGGTCGGTATAAGATCGCGAAGGAATTTTTTCATTAGCATTCAACGCTCTTGTCTTGCCGCTTCGCCGTTTCATACATTTTCAACGTTCAGGGAGCACAATTACTTGTCAAGTGCATCTTTGTGTTTTCTGTGGCGAACGGGATTTTCTGGGAAATTTACAAACATCGATAAGATAAGACCGGTCTCGGTCAATGCGCAGGTACTTACTCTGCTCCACCCATTTCTCAGGCGCAATTGATTCGCATTTGTTTACAAATACCAAACACTGACCCAGCTGAACGAAAACAAAACAGTTTTGGGCGACGCAAACGTCATCGCATATTGATCAGCTTCGCCTGCTACCTACATACATGTATGTAAGTACGGAATGCGGGAAAAGGTGGCCATGAACGGTCGCTCAACTGAAGAACGAGCACAGAGATAACCTCATTTGAGCCGTCTGTTGACTCTCGATCCGATCGTTCTCGGAGCCTTTGTTTACAACTTTCTCATCAATAATCATTTTGTTCTGTTTATCGCACGTTCGGGTAGATGCAAGCGTAAATATTTCCTGTTGGCTTGCCGAGGGGAAATTATCGATGAGTCAGCAGCGGAGTCATTTTGCACGAAATTTCAGGTTCCCTTATCACTCTGGTGTGCCAAACAGACAGTACCAGTGGGTGGTCGAAAAAGATCACCTTGAAAACACTTCACCAATATCAAGATGGCCGCTGCAACACAACGACGCACGAGCCGCCATGAGTCAGAGGGCTCAGGTTTTGTATTGAGCACGGAGAAGGCAAAAAAACGAAGATTAATGTATCCTTGAAAGTGAATCAGACCTTTTCTTGTGTGCTCTTATTTATCAGACATCTTTCGGAAAGATAGACACCAACACAGCGGCGACGAACGCGCCACAAGCGCGCAGCCATATGCGTCTGAATGGCCATCTTTTTTTTTCACTCTGTTGCTTGCGAGGTTATGTCTACCGTGAGCTGAAGAGAAGACGATATGCTGGGCAAAGGTTTCGGTGTAGAAAGAACGGAGAACAGCGAAACGATAAATAAATCACTCAATAATAAATTAAAAATGAAAATTCATTAACTTCTCAGAGCATGGACCGTGTTGCCGTGCTTCTTTCGATGACGTGTGGTCGACTTTGCCAGAGCGGTGTGAGACCCTCATAAGTTGAAATACGATCGCTGTTCCCCCTCAGAAGAATGCGAGAGCTGGTCGAAATCTAGCCGATTAGTAGTATCGATCAATGATGGCGGCGATCCATGGCCAGCTGCGAGCGATTACTTTATTGTTGACCAGTATTACGTACGGGGAAGGAGAAAAAAATGGAGTTATGCTGTTGGAAGATGTGAACCATAATTAAAAATAATTAAGTCAGGAGCGGAGCACGCATTTTATCGCACGGAGGCCTGGAGCAAGTTCTAAATCATCCTGTCATGTACAGAGTGAGTTTTTACTGTACCGAAAGATTGATTGCATCGAGCGGTTGGAATCGGACTTCAACTATCATAACGGCGAAGATATGGTCAACGCGGCGAATCATTGTACCTCGCAGAGCTCCTGCTGTGTGTACCACCGCCACAGGATGAGGTCACCGAACGAAATTCTGCTCAATTAAAACGCGACGGTTAACTGGTAGCAATTTAATTCAATCAAAAGCTTTGGTATGCGTGCGCGCTCAACCGAGCAAAGCTTCCTCGAAGGTACCCCTCGCTTGCTCTTGGCCAACCGCCCGCCCGGTGCCAAACAAAGAGTCGCAGTATGACAAACACAGACGAAACAAAAAACAGAAAACGTCATGATGGGGTTTCAGTTAATTAGACGAATGAATTTTTAATTGACGATTACTGCCGCCGGACTCCGGCGGCTGGACACGAAGCTATTCCGAAGACCCCGCGGAGAGAGGCAAGTTGGTGATGAGTACGACGGATCGAGTTTCCCGTGTAATTACGGGAAGCCACATCGTATGCCGTCACATGAGTCTCTGCCATGACATACTGTGATCAGGAAAGTTTCACTCGTCCACTGATAGGCTATTGTTGTTTACCTTGTTTATGGAAAGTACGCCCCTCGATATCACAACATGTCTCTTTCTTCCGAGAATCTCTCCCGGTCACTTACAAAGAAAATCAGTTCCAGTGAAAAAAAAACCCTGGGTAAGATTCCAAATCCACCGGAGTAAACAACAAATAACAAGAACGCCTATCACGGTGAATACGGATAAGAAATCCAAATGACCGTAGCGCCTCGAGCAATTGAACGCGGAGACGGCGTGTGTGTGTTATTTTTTATTGGCAAATTCTCATATCATCTCGCCCAAAGGATTCTGGCCATTTCACCTTCACATTTCATTGGAACTGACGACAACGGCGGCGACGGCGACGACCACCACTCTTTATTTGTTCAGTTGGAAGGGGGCAGCAATATTTTGTCCTCCAGGCAGATCACCGTTCCATGCACCACAAACAGTAAGTTTGTGCAGCACGGAAAAAAATTGACGTGAATAAAGGGACGTAACGGATTGTTTATATATTAATAAATATTTTTTACGATTATTGTTATGATTATCATCTTCTCTTTTTCAGTCTCTCTCTCTCTCTATTTGAACACTTGCGCGGTCGTTCTAATGGCGTGCGATACGTTTCTTTTTTTCATCTTCTCGGACAGTCCAGCTTGCTAGACAGTATGATTTACAGCGGCCAGGGCAAACTGTCATTCAACTGCGATACGTCTGACTGTCAAAATTCACCCGCACACGGAGCGGCAGATGAACCACCCCTATCTCTACTTTTTGGTGAAATAGTTTATGATGATAACCGTGACCGTTTGGGAATGCTTTTTTTGCTGTTGTTGTTTCTAAACCATGTTGGCAAGGGAAGCGCACAAAGGCACCAAACACCAAAACCTGAGGGAGTTCTGTTCAACTGCTCCAATGGTAGGCGATATTCTTTATCGAACCATGGATCGGTAAAACCGCTTACGCTTCAGTGCCAGTGAGTGAGTTTCTCTCCGCCCCCTGATTTTGAGCCGAGTCGGTCGGTCGGTCGGTAGTCAATTGGCTTTTTTTACTGTTTATTATTTACACGCCACCACTTACGGCTTGTACACACGGCCGGTTTGGTCACTGGGACAACGTTATCAGCTTGTTATCGTTTTCCCCGCAGCCCTGTTCAAACTTGCCCCTTTCCAGTCCGGTCCGGAGGAAACTGAAAAATACCCCCGCAACTGACGGACTGGACGGACGGACTCTGGGATTGACGGGTTCGATACGCCTACACAGCAAAAACAACGAACGCTCTCACCTCGTCGCCCTATAGGGGCCAGGGCAGGAATCGGAAACGACGACCACGTTTTTGTTTATTTTACCACCGACCGACCGATTGACCGTTCAGGAGAGATATCGAGAGTTCTTTTCGGCACTTTTAGAGATGGTTTACCGTTGTGAACTCGATTCAGGTTCTTGATGAAGTACAGTAGTGAGGAGGGTTGAGTTGAATACGAACCTTAACGGTTAATTGAGCGGCTCATTTTTCCTCCTGGTTTAACCCGAACAGGAGAGTTCATTTCAGTATCTGTTTCAGGCGTCAGCTTGTTGGTTGAAGGTTCCAGAGTGTCACGAATCCATCAGACGGAATCAGGTTTAATTAAAATTGATATGAATAAATACTTCCTTCAGGCGGGAAAGTCTGTAAAGTGTAACAAAATACATCTGAAACTGGATGGGCCTATCAGGGCATTTGTAATATTTCGCGATATATCATTAGTGTCATCCTTCTGTTTTTTTGATAAGTTTCCATAGGTGCATTTAAACATTGTTGCAATAGTTCTTCCAAATGGAAAGTCTCATAACATTTTTAATAACTCTAGTTTCCACCAGAACTTTGGAGTCGTTATCGATTGTGTCATTTGAGCCGAAATTCCTGCTGAAGCTTGTTTTTCGGCTGGACTAACTGGGCATTCTTGGATGGTTAATACAATACGTTGAATAACTTTTCCCTTTTTGTTTAGAAGGTGTTAGAAATTACAATTAATCTAAACCAAGTTTCTTGCACTGCGGTGGAACTAAAAAATGTCGAAGCCCATGTAAACAAGCTTTCTGAATTGTCAAAAAGTAAGGGTAAACATGTTCATGCAATTAGCCTAACGTATGGCGAAATTCTGGTGTGATGCTGGGGCTTTAGAATAGTAATACCAGCAACTAATCGCTCAAAATTCTACGGTCAGTATAACAGCCGGGTGGATTTTCTATTCATAAAGTATTTACGGTGAAGTGTACGGCAGCAAATTGGTATTTCTCGAATCGTGTCGCTGTATATTTTGATGCTCGCTTACGTTTATGATAAATTATGTTTACAGCGGACAGTTGAGCTTTTTATAGTAAATTTTTGTGCCAATTTGCGTGTTGATTGTCCAACCTTGTTTTAGACCCTTGAAAGCGCCCTTGTTCTGGCTACTGTATTGTATATCTATTTTTCCGTTTTTTACCATCACTATAATCCTCCAAACATTGAAAATAGTTTCACGCGACATTGCCTTGTTTTTGGACATCTTAAGAATTTCTTTTACCATGTCATCCAAACCGGATAGCGAAAGATTCATACATTTTGGGAGCAGTTGGGGTTAGAATCTGACCCAGTTTCGCCTCAAGCAAAAACAGTATAAATGTAACAAGTGCATTGATAGCCATTTTTGTGCTTGTTCACGCGGTAGAATAAACGCCTAAATTTAGTCCGAAACTATCCGAATAGGTGTGTTAAGAGTGCACAGTTTTTACGTAAATCGAGAAATTTAGCAGTGACGCGTGCGAATCTTATTACCGCATATTTTAATGTATGAAGTTGTCTCGAGTTTTCCCAGTGGGGTAAATGCCTAAAAATCTAGACTACGGTGAAGTGCAGGTTCAGTACTGCAGAATAGGAGTATACAAAACGAATCGAAAGGCTTGTCAAAGTGGTGATAAGAAGCGTAAGAAATAACTACAGCAAGAATAAAAGAATTGATAATAAAGCAAGAATGGTATGCGGAGGAAATGAAGAATCGAAGAGACTATGAACTTATCCAACTGGTATTGAGCCGTGTTAACGTTAGAATTTGATGGAAAACCAATCATTTACTCCGCGAATTTGGTGGTAAGCAAATCACTTATTGGCTTAAGGAAAGAGCGGTTGTAAAAAAATTAACTTGCGATTTCATGCGAATTTTAAACGTCAGATATCTCAATATTAAATAATAAAAGTTCATAGAAGCAAGATTAATATACGCGAGGAAAAATAAAGTGAACACATACTTAATATAAAAATAAAATTGATTACAAACAGCAGATAATGGTGGATCATAGTAAACAGGAAAACAAGCGGAAGAATAACATGAACTCATGTTAAGAAGAAAAATCAAATACAGCAAGGAAGAACAAGGAAACAGCGAAGAAAACTTAGAAGTTTTCCATCCCATCTCGTTCACGTCGGTCGAAAAGAATAAAACAAAAACCGGTGGAGAGAATAAAACAAAAACAAAGGAAGAGACAATCAGCTACCAGATACCCCGAGTATCAAATTGGCCATCAAAAAACCAAACTGGGTCAAAATTTAGACAATGTAGACAATGCTGGAGATTTTGACACGGGATCAAGCACTGCAAATCCAGACTAAGATTCAAAAACTGTGTGTAGTGTAGAGAATAGAATGAATGCGTAAATTGTGGACGGAAACACAATACACCCTGTCGAATGAGTGTCTCGAACAACCCGGGGACAATTTGACAGATAGTGCTCGTTTCATATATGTACCACTGATTTGATAGTGGCGCTAGTATACCTTTTCCATACGAGTACCCTGCACAACGAAACGAATTTAACTGAATTAAGAACGTTGAAAATGCTAGCATTTTAGTCGGTAATATAAACAACATGTAAAAATTGGTTTTGGGTGAAATATATGTGCATTTTACCAAGCAACAAACCAGTGCCCGTTTTTAATTTTGATAGTAATACTTGTTATTTGTGTAACCAAAAGTGATACATAGTGCCACTCTGTTGGTAACTAATACATATATTTTTTCCAGCTGGTAAAATTCACGGGAAATAACATTTTTTGGATAATAAACAGTTGGTGGTAAAATGTATCAGTGTTCCCCATGGGTAGGAACTATGAAACACGATGTCGTCTATAGTGAAATATTCTAATTATAAATTTTATTCTTTTGTTTTGACAAAGAATGATTCTAACGCTTTGAATTAAAGTTATATTGAGGCGAAAATCGTTTGTTTACGAAAGAATCCACTATATCATCGCGTAACATATATGCATATTAGCTGCAATCCTGAAATAAGAGACAATTTCTACAAAACTTGCCCAAATTTACTAATTTTGCACTATATGGGTAGTATTTACTGTGGAAAATCGGAACCCATTCACATTTTGAGACAGACCACAAAAACAAAAAAAACACTGTTCCCCATACGCCATCGTTCCCCAGTTACCCAATGGGTCTATTCATGAAAATTGTGAATTTACACAGAACCATGAGAAGTTACCAAAAAACTTTGTTCGCGGCAAATGTTAAGCATAAAATTTGCTATAAATAGCAATAGACTAAACATTTATTCAATGAATGGTAACTCATAAAGATGGAATAATGTTTTTCATTGCAAATTTACTCTGGCTATCACAAAACAAACAAATATCCATTAAAAGAGACAGAGTTATCAGATCTCTTCCAAAATATAGCAACACGTGTAAAGAATTAGAAATCGTGAAATATGAGGGAATGAGATGATTCTGATCATGCATTATGATTTTATTGCGAATGTTTCATAGTTCCTGCTGATCCACTGTTACCCTCTCTCCCCTACTGCCAGGAATGTAAGTTTTTGCTCGATTTACACCAGAGCTTTAATCGACTCCGGAAACTCATGTCCAGAAGATATTTGGATATTTTTGCTAGGGCTCCCATTAGAATTCTTCTCCCGTTTTACTGAGTGCCTGTCTGACGGAATGGCATCTATGGAGGATTTGATGTCTAGGGAGATGTTGGCTCGATCCCAAAGATTTTCGGAAATACTAGAAGATGACTTTCAAATTGGGCTCAATATTATAAACACTCATAGTAATAGACTTGCGGATGTAAAAACCGTAAAACTGGCAACCAGAAAAACAAGCATGTTAAACTGACATCACCCAAAAACGTGCAAGCTTGAACATGCTCGACTGTGTTCGATCATCTGTTTTTATTAAAATAATTTTTCAAGTGGTTCAACATATGAATTAAAAGAGAAGTTATACGTTTGATACTGAGCAACAAGGAATTAAGAAAAGAAAAAAAATCCAATTTCTTCAAAAACATAAAATTAATGAAAAAGTGCATGCTTTTTATGCAGTTATAGTGAACACAATAAATATCTTTCTAAATAACGTAAAATACTGATACGAACAAGAAAAGTGAAGCCTACTGTGAATAACAAAATATATTTTTTTAAATAAAATCGCAATACTTGTTCTGTTTGTTGGCATTGTGTGACGTCATGCTCGTTTGGCTCCGGATTTTGACAGTTTGGCTCGATAAAAGTACTTTCGCTGGTCTATTACTATGAGTGTCTATAGTCAGTATAAAGTTCTATGCAAATGAATTCACCCACACTACTTGGGGGTTTGTTTTCCTCCAGCTGTCATATGTAAAACTGTCAGTTAATTTAAACGTTTGAAATCGCTTGCCTAGAGTATTTATAATGTTGTTTAAATGCTCTGTGTCACTGTGAAACTTATTCCGGAGACTACAATATCGGATGGGTTCGATCCACCAATCCGACCGAAAAGCATTTTTTCGATTTGTTTTCCTCCAGCTATCAGAAATTATGACAGGTGGAGGAAAACAAATCGTTGAACACACTAACATAGTTACAGATTGTGAAGTACTCTATAGGCTCGAATTTGAATGTCATTTTCTGTAATTTCCAAAAGTCGATTTGTTTTATCTTGGATTCAAAATGGAACCTATGTTTCTGTTTAGGTCTGGTTAAACAAGGACAGTCTCTAATTGGAACGGTGAAATAAGTTTGGTGATAGAAGTGCTTAAATTATTCATTTTTATGCGGCTATGGAAAATAATAAATGAGAAGACCACAAAATTTGCTTATGAGTTCAATATATGGGACCTGTCAGGTCGTCCCCGGGCTGGTCTCGAAAGAACCTCGAAAAAATAAGACAGGGAGCTACGTACCAGTAAGCAGAAAACAGCCACTCAAAACAAAGATGTCGAGTAAAAGACTAGGAATACTGTGCAGAACAATAGACAACGCATGCACCCAACGGAAACGACAGGAACCACATTACTATATGAAACAAAACGAAATAGCGATTACTGAAAATATGGCTAAAAAGAAGGAACATTTCAAGGTTAGTGAACTACAGCACGGAAACGAATAGACTGGATGCAGGTTGTGGCGGGGTAGCATTACTAAATAGAAAAGATGTTAATAACGAACAAGTCGACATTGGGTGCTTCTTGCCAGGAACATGAACTGAAATAAGTTTGATCGAAACACACTTACAGTTCTCTGTGCTTACAGCATCGTGGAATGTAGAGGAATAGGAATTTGTCCGAATTCATCTAGCAATATCCATCGAAATTGACAGCTTTATTCTAGTGGCGAAGAAAACGACAAAACGGTTTAATCAAGAGAACATTCATATTCAGAGCCCGCGAAATGTTAAACGAAAGTTTTGTCTCTGAGGAAATTATTGGAAAATGAAAGTCGGATGTTAGAGCGATACCCAAACGCAACGTGAACCTAAATCTTATCTAATCGCAAATGCAAATATGTTTGCAAAATGTCAAGCTGATAAATCAAACATCTGATCCCGAAGAACTCCTTCGAATTCTGCGAAAATTACTCAGCTATGTTACATTTTAACGACATTCAATTAGCTAGAGATTACTGGGTAGGGAAAGTTATGAAAATTAGAGCCATAGTACTCAAGCAAGAGCAAGGATGTGAAGTATACAAATCGGAAAACTAGAAGTGGCAGGGTCATTAGAACAGGCTTAATACCTTACGGTATTAGCTTTTGTCTTCTACTGATGAGGGTCGAGCTTAGGCAGCATAACTACGAATCACTCGAGTTCACAGCATGTCTCCTGGCATAGACAGACTTGTCCCTCTCTACCGTGAAAACCTGTCGAAGATTAGCATCAACCTATGACGATTGCTGCTGTTCATCTTTGTTTACCTTACGAATGCCGGGATAGATTTTTATTAGACTATTGTCACTGCGCTTACAGTCGTCGTGTAATGTGCGTGAACTACCTGGGAAACCGGATCTACCAAGCGACATAAAATGGTCAAATCATCGTTGCAGTCTTTATGAATATGAGTCGCAGTCTTTAGTATTTGACTCCGTGAAGACTCAAGTGGTCCTGAACGAGACAACGTGAATGAACGTGCCACGAGAACTGATATTATGACGAAGAAACGGATCTTTATATCGATAAAGCTTTAAATATTCGTATTTTTCGATTTTTGGATCTATTCAGATATTTTGATTTTGGGGTTATTTTGAATTTTTGGATCTTTAAATGTTTGTATTTTTCATATTCATATTTTTGAGATCATTAGATTATCGAATGTTTGAATTTGTATCTTTTACCTTTTGGATTTGATCATTCAATCGTTGGATTTTTGGATCTTTAGATTGTTGGATCCTTCGAACTTTGGATGAATTGGATTGGATTTTTGAGCCCTGGCATCGTTGGATTCTATTGGATCGCCTTTCAGGATTTTGCAATTTTTAAACCGCCGATGTAAACAAACCATTCGCCTTCCATCACTGCAATTGCTATCAACTAAGGTACCGCGAATTCGACACACTTTCAGCCACAAATTACTGCATCTATCTGGACCTAGGATAGGATCCGCCAGCTCTGTCCCCTGTTTTTGAACCAATTCTGAACCAGCTCGTGATTGGACGAAAGTGACATAGGCAAACCTTCGGCTTGGAAACTAAAAGTACTAAAGGGCTGCTTGGAAGTGTTGTCATATTGTGATATCAAACATAAAATGACGATTGTTAACTGTGTTGATTTTTTTGTTTTCTCGAGATACCGCTTTCTTTCTATAACATCCGTCTGTAATTATGAAGTGCAGGCATTATTTGGCAGACGCAATCAAACATATTATCCAGAACTGAAGTTCCCGAGAGATCCGGTAGCGCGGTTATCGTGGATTCTGTTCTATGTGCGGAATAATGCGGAAATGCCTCTTTTCGAAATCAACAGGCTGTGTAGCGTAAGTATGAAAATATTTTGAACTTCATGTAAAAATTGTCTTTGTTCCAGTACCGAGTAAATTGGAAGTACTGAGCAAACAGGGAGAAAGTTATCCCGGAAGTCGCTTCTTGTTCTTCCTTTGGTACTATCGATACAGTTGAATTTTACAGTTTTCAACTGAATCGATCATCGGTGTAAATAGGAGCGTGTATTTTCTACTGCTGTTTTCACCGAAACGATCACATGTAGTACTGGAACAAACCTATACATTGCTCCAAAACAAAAATTAAACCTTGCAGAAAAGTAGTTTTAGAATATTTAAAATAAATCCGAACAGAGAAGATTATTCTTGTGACAGAGGTTGCTTGACTCAGAGAGCAACTTACAAAAATGAAGAGGCATGAAGATATTTTTCGTAATGTCCAACAACGAATATATATTATTTTGTTTTGCTGTATTCCGATGGAAAAAAACGTTATGATCTAAACGATCGGATCGGATGCGGATATAAAGACTAAATCTTTGATTTTTCCAGAAGCATGAAATTGGTACATAATATAGAATATTTTAATCAGAACAAATATACGACCGAAACAAAACCAATATTTTGGCAACATTGGTCGAGTGGGGGTATGTCGTTTTCAGCAGGGATTAGTAAAATATAAGAAGAAGCCAGCTGGCGGATCCTATCCTACACCGAGCAAAATTTACATTGAATTTCCATAAAAACGTCTTATGACTTTCAGACATAAGGATTTTAAATGGATTTTATAAATCTGTCTTATGATTTGGAGGGGAAATTTTCCAAATCCATCTCTTATTATTTTCATAAGACAGTCTTATGAAATATATGAAAATGTCCGAATGAACGCCATAGGTGCCCATTTACGAAAATTGCTGACATTTATAAGTAGAAAACATAGTAGAAATAACGATTTCCATAGAACAGTCTTATGAAATTCATTACAATGTTCGAATGAATGCCATAAGTTTTTTATTTATGGATATTATTGTGCATTTATATAAAAAAAGAACATGGCTGACATTTCTCGAGCATTTGTAGTAGACAAAAAATCAACAGTAAAAATCAACCTTTATTAGGTTTTACACCAACCGACATAACCCCACAAAATGAGCCGAATGAACTTCGTTTAACAATTCTCGGTGGTTTGTTTACATGGGAGTTACGTGAGTTTGAATGTAACAGATGGCCACCCGTTGCACTCCAACTCACGCAACTGACAAAGTAAACAAATCACTGAGAATTGTCAAACATGAACGTCATTCCTCATGAGTTCATTCGTGTGGTCATCTTGTAGAACTCAATTCGGGACAAATTAACCGCCAAGTATAGATCCCTTCAGAAGATTGAAGAGAAAACTCTCCTTAAATATTAAAATTTGTACATAATGAGCAACGCTTCGTCAATATTTCTTGGAAAACTGGGCTTAGACAACTGGGAAACTGGACTTGACAACTGAATGATAATAATTGTTACTTCTCAAATGATTTTGATTATTATAAAATACGCGTCAGACACTAATTATATGCACAACATTTCATTTCAAATAATCGGATATCTTCTGTAAAAATCATAACCATGTAAACAGATTTAATGCTCACAGTAATTTATTCAATAACATAAAAACAATTTAAAAATTGTTGCAATTTGACTGAAAATCTCACTTCTTTTGTTTCAAACAGCGGTAATCAAAAAGTGCTGAAACTATTAACACCTGGTTGGTCGTCCAGGCCAGTACTGAATTCATAAGAAACAATTATGAACTTTTCACAAAAGTGACGTTTATGAAAAACAAAACACAATTTTATAGAATCAATAACAGATCTCATATGGGTTTCATGAGAAAAACTTATGAAATTCTTAAAGGCATATATTGGAGCGAAGTCATAAGACTGTTTTATGAAAAACATTATTTGTACGTCTATGGAGTACATGAATAAAGATCAATGAATTCATAAGCCTGCCTATGACATTCTAAAGCGTTCAATGACATCGTCAGAAGGTTGGTTCATATGCCAAGACTTATGAAATTCTCAGATGCTTTTTGCTCAGTGGTCTGACTTAAGGCTCAAGTTACCTCAAGGCTTGGTAGTGTGCGTAAGAAAAATTGTGCTCAGCTTTGCCACCAGATTATCCATTTAAACCTTTTCAAAACTCAAAAAGAAGAATATCAGTCGATTTATTAGGTCATCACGATTCAATTCATGCAAAATACCTGCTGGAAAAACCATCGGCTTAGCTGAATGGTGCTTTTGAAAATGTGGCTGTGGTTTTTTCATTGCGCAGTTGTGTTGCGTACCCCAGTACGGTGTGGTAGTGTGAAAAAAAATCACAGCCACTTTTTCAAAAGCACCATTTAGCGAAATCGATAGTTTTTCCAGCAGCTATTTTGTATGATTTGAATCGTGATGATCTAATAAATCGGCTGATATTCTTCTTTTAGAGTTTTGAAAAGGTTTAAATGGATAATCCGGTGGCAAAGCTGAACACAATTTTTCCTACCCATAATACCCAGCGTTTAAAACTAACACATGCTCAAAAAAGGTAACTTGAACCTTAATACCGACCAAATAGACGTGGCACAACACACGGTTTGCTATTGTTCGGAACCAAAAATATGTAAACAATTCAGAAGTGCAACGGGTCGCCGTCAAAGCGTTCACACGATTCAATAGGGGCTGAATGAGCGGTATGACGTTGCCAAGTCGATTTATTCTGATATCACTCCAGAGATGCCAGATTTGCAGGCAAGTCTGCAAATTGGCAGATTTTTAATTTAAGCTGCAGATTTTTTCGATGACGCAGATATTTGCAGATTTTTTAGTTTGGTTGCAGATATTTACAGATTTTTGAATATAAAGGCTTTTGGTTACACTAGCTTTCCTGGCATTTTTTGTTCTTCCCAGACTTTTAAAATTATTATGGCAGACATTTGATAAAAGTACCTGGCATCTCTGTATCACTCACACAACTCATGTAGGATGCATCTTATGAGAATACCAAAGTGGCATCTTAGCCCAATCTGTATATACTACGTTACCCGGTTGCGACTTCTATTATTCGATTGGAATAGCATTGACAGAAAAATAGTAAACAAAAAATTGAGATGTCGCGTCTTCAAGTAACGGAACAGTGTATTCCTTTGTGTTCCCGAACGGCAACAATACGCAAATCAAGTTCCGTAAATTTCAACAAACTCATCGCAAAACTACAGTTCAATTTATTTATTGACTTCGTTGAATTTTTCTACCGATTAGACAATATATCTAATTACCTACATATAACTTCATGGATTGCTTCATTTTCCTTACGTTTAGTATTTACACGCATGTCCATCACCTCCGAGAAATGGTCTCGTACGGTCTTCATGAATTCTAATGTGTCGAATTTGACTGTATCAAATTTAGTATTAATATGTATGTAATAAGACACTTTATCAGCAGGATTGAAGAATTCAAAACCAGGAATTCGGAGTCCCAAATTTGTAAATCGAATCTCTCAGTAATCCGTTTTCTACTCAGCTGGGAGCAGAAACTCCCACGTGAGAACTGTACTTATTACTCGATAATATAACGAGATCTCAGCGAATTCAAAGGATTAGAGGATTCCGAACCAGGGATACGAAACTCTGATTGTGAATTGGAAATTCTCGGCCCACGAAATTTCTAACCGAGAGCCGTGTTTTCGACGTATACGAGATACGTCGATCATGGATTCGAAGTTCAAGAATGAAAACCACATTATCAAATTTTTTCTTATTTTTAATTATTTTATTTAAACTCGGAATTCTGATGCATTCACAGTACATTTGAAAACTTTGAAACAGATCCGTCTAGAGCTTGCAGTTTCACTCAAATCTCCCGTGCATTAGTTACTGAAATTTTCTCGCCGGATGTTCGGTATATCTAGGCGGAGCTTTCAGTTCAAGACACGGATTGAGGACCGGATCTAACGACTCGGAAGGGAAAAATTACGAATACTGGACCGATAACCATACAGGATCATTTTTCTAGTATAGTTTCGTAATTGAAAACTACTCGATAATGTGACAAAATATAAAGATACCTATGGAGCTCTTTTAACGTCATTATCCGGGAGTCGAATTTAGTGGTTTGTTGCCAGCAAAGATTTCTAACATAGTTCTCAGAACTGCAATTCCCAGGCTTTTTTGCATGATTATAGTACTGAGTACATGTGAATAAAATCAAGACAACCCGAAAAGTATCTGAAAATGCACTGGTTTGTTTTATAAATAAACATTTTCAGAATTTCGCTGAATTGTGTTAAATACGTTCCGAATCTCAGTAGACATTTGTTGTCAGAACTCAGAAGACGTTTATTTGATTACATCATAACATACCAAGAACAGTCGCGTCGCAAATCGATCCGATACGCTGCCGAGAATCCCAGGATGTACTTACCATTTGGTTGAACCGTTGAATTATCCTAAATCCACGGCTTGTAATGTCCAGAAACTCAAATCTATTGAAAATTGTAGTTCAAAACTCGATTCCAAAATCCAAATGTATACAAAAACCTGAATATTAAATTATCCTAAATTTCAGATGAAAATGTAGAAAGCACCGCCTTCCATTAATTTCGATTCCACTGGAGCATTTATGAAGTACACTGTTCCGTAACACCGTTCGCCACACGAAATCAGCATAAAGAAAAGGTGCGACACCAACGCGAGCATCCTCTACCGTACTCACGCCTTGTTCCATAGTTCTTGGATATTTATTTTTAAAAATTCTTGAAGAGCACGGCAGCAAAGAAAAAAAGATGCATTAAGAAATACGACTCACATCTGCTTTGTCTCGAAGCCGCAGCCGTTGTCTGGAGCATACATATTTTTACCTTTTTCAACAGGTTCAGGCACCCTTTTTCCAACATCCAGCGCCCGGATAGGTTGCTTTTGATTGAAGTCTAGTCTCTTCGAGCTTCATCATTCCACTATATCGAAAATAATGGCCGCTCCATCACGGTTCGAGTTCGAGTTCGTCCCGCCACCTGCTTCCCCTTCATGTGGCGTCGTCGTCAGCGAAAGGATCAACTTGTTTAATTTACAACATACAAAAATCGAACGTGTAAAAACAAAAATATTTTGATTGCAAACGGAAATTACTGGCGCATTGCTGCGTTGCGGTAGTTTGCGCGCCAGATATTCGTAAAAAAGTATTTTTTTTTGCTCTCTCCGGATTTTTTATTGTATGAATTTTATTACATTTTCCCGTCCATTTGATCATCGATTTGAGCACACACACACAGCGAGTCGTTACGCGCTGTGCGATGCTGCGCCTATCATCGACACCCCGAATCAACCCGGTCAACCAACCGTACACACATGGGTGCATTTCACGCGTGCTTGAAAGCCGGGCCGGTAATATTACTATCGCTCGCTTCATATAAAATTTCCATCATAAACCAATCAATCAGTTCGCGTTCGGGGTTTTTTTCCCTCAGCATCTCCATATTCCCTCTACAACCACAATTCAACATTGCCATACAACGCGCACAATGTTTCTTCTCTCGCACCTCTCGGAATCTTTCAAAACAAATCGCTGTTTTTTTTATAAATAAATCGACCTCACTCTACTACTCTCAAATACCCGCACATCCACACGCCTAGTAGGTAATACTTGTTCTCACCGCATCCACCCTACTGCTGCTGCTGCTAATCAGGGCCTTGGCAGGAAATTAGTTCAGGTTTTTTCATCCGTGCAGCAGCGACGATTAAATGGCCTGATCTTCCTCCAGCCGAGCCGAGCTCTGCTTTTAAAAGCATACGGCGAAGATAGCGGTTTATAAATCAAAAACGTTTCAGACATTTCTGACAGCTAACCAAAAATCACTTACCCACAACATTTACTATTCTTTTTTTTCTCTTTTCATCCACCCGACAGTGCTGCAAAGTATGCCACAAACAGTTCGCCAACGTGTACCGGCTCCAGCGCCACATGATCTCCCACGACGAATCGACACTGCTTCGAAAATTCAAATGCACCGACTGTGATAAGGCGTTCAAGTTCAAACATCACCTGAAGGAACACGTCCGTATACATTCAGGGGAGAAACCGTTCGCGTGTACCAACTGCGGCAAACGCTTCTCCCATTCGGGTTCCTTTTCGAGTCACATGACCTCCAAGAAGTGCATTAGCATGGGTCTCAAGCTAAACAACAACAGCTCCGCTGTCGCTAACAACAATAACAACAACAACAACAACGGTTCCGTATCTGTAAAATCGGAAAAACACAACCGACGATCCGGATCGTATCTGCCGGGAGGTAGTCCAGCTGCCGCTGGTTTAAGCAACGGTCAGCTACCGAACGGACTTAATCCAAGCAGCGGCACTAGCGGCAGCTCAACGAATGCCAACGCATTTCTTCCAATGCTGCCGAAGTATCCGCCAAACTACGAAGCGATGAACGCGGCTTTTCTGGCTTCCTTCCACAATCCGTTCTATCCGATGGCCGCCCTTAATCCGAGCAATTCAGCATTTAATCCGTACAGTATACAGCGCCTGCTGGAGCTCTCGGCGGCTGGTGCGGGTGGATCAACCCTCAAAACGGAGTCGATGGAATCGCTGATCCTGAAATCACAACAACAGCTGAACGCTGGTCTCAGTCAAGATGTCCAGCGAGCTTCGAAATCTCCCAATACTCATTCCGACGCTGAAGATATGATCGACGAAATCGTAGATGATGGTAACGAAGAGGAGGAAGAAGAGCCTAAATTAGTGATGGACGTCGATGACGATGAATACGCTCACGGCGATCCTGCTGATGATTCTGATAGGAAGGACATTAAAGTGGATGAAGATGACGATGAGGATGAAGAGGAGGAGGAGGAAGACGAGATCACTGTCCCGATTGACGCACAGCCGCTTCGGGTGTCACCGGTAGAAAGGGAGGTACGGCAACAATCGTTCCCACAGATCTCCGCTGAAAACGGCTACCGCAACATCCTGGACGACATGAAGCAGAAAATTCTCGACGTAGCTCATCGTATGTCAGCCGGGGATCAACTAGTGCATAGACAAAGTGCAACTTCAGCGAACGTAGAACACGAACAGATTAAAGTTGAACGCCCTGAAACGGCTTCCCCCGAGCTCAACATAGACACCGATAATCCCAGTCCGTGTGTGATAACTCCTCCGTCGCCGCCAGTGATTGAGATTAAGCAAGAAATAAAGGAACCAGCAGAAACCGAAACGAACATGAAATGTGAGGCTCCCGTACTTCAGTGTCAGCAGTGTAAAGCCACGTTCAATCATCAAGCAGAATTAGTACAGCACGAGCAAGTCTTGTGCCAATCTTTGTTGTTCCATAAACAGATGGCAGCAGCAGCAGCGGCTGCCGCCGCAAACAACTATCTCCCGATGAATAGTAGCAGTGAAGACGACGGAGATTTCGACGGATCCAAACTGGCTTCGGAACGAAGTGGGAAGGTTCGTGTACGAACTGCCATTTCCGAGGAACAGCAGAACGAGTTGAAAAAGTATTACGCTTTGAACAATAAGCCGAACCGGGAAGAGTTCCAAATGATTGCCAAAAGAGTCGGCATGGAGGCACGAGTCGTACAAGTGTGGTTTCAAAACAACCGATCACGGGAACGAAAAATGGGTAATCTAGTAAACGTGCGTCCTCCCATACCAGCGGAAACAGAGGGAACCATACTGTACCCCTCCGGAACACATACAAACGGACAGATCGTCGAGGCCGAACAACCTCTGGATCTGTCAATCAAAAAGCCAGATTCTATCCCTTCCAGTTCTCCCCGCTACGGAACAGCTCCGCTGACTCAACCTGACACCGCGACTTTGCTGGACGAAGCGATGAACCTCAGTGTGAAGTCTTCCCGCAGTTCAACACCGTACAAGGGCTTCTATCCGTACAACCAATTCTCCACCGAAATGTTGATTCGTCAAACTCCCTCTCCGAACGAAGCGGCGGTTCATCCTCGCCAGCAGCAAATCCGACCGCCGACTATACCCAACTATCCGTCCTTGACACCGACGGCAAGCGGTTTTGTTGGAATGGATCGATTGCTGCAGCAGTTTTCTCCGGAAATTGCACGAGCACCGGTGCGGGCGGAAAGTCTTAGTCCCAGAGGGGAAAAACGGCCCTGGTGTGATCTGGAACAGTACGAAGCAGCCGTTAAGCTACACAGCCAGTCCCCCTACGACGAACAGAAACTACTCCAAATGCAGTCGATGCTGAACGTCCCGAAGCGTGTGCTCTACTCGACGGCAAACCATGGCGCCAAAGAGCAACCGGATGCCGAAGGACAGTACGTGTGCGATCAGTGCGATAAGGCATTCAGCAAGCACAGTTCCCTCCAGCGGCACAAATACGAACATTCAGGTAAGTGGTTAATTCATGCGCGCAGTACGAATCGGGGTGTGTATGTATATAGAAACTAGAGCATGACCTCTGGCTGCTAGCTGATAAGCGGTTGACCTGGACTTGTCACTTGCTAACGGCGTACGACGTCACCGGGACAGCTATTTGCGAGGTTGTAAACAAGTGCAGCACTGAGTGATTGTACCTAGTGATTGTTTCGACGTAATCTGCGCGGTATGTTATTTACTCCAACTGGTTCTGTGACCGATCGAAGTGGTACTTTTGGGATTCTCATAACCGCACGTGATAGCGTTTGACGGCATAGTAGGGGATTTTTTTTCGGAATAAATTTAGATTAGGTTTTTTTTGCTGGGACGAAATTCGCGAATAGATGTTTCCTTTATTGCTCACATACTATCTCATTCTGGCATTCACATTCACAAAATCAATGGCTGCTTTTAAAATTGAGTTTTCTCATTTCGCGAGTCTCGCCTTAGGTTTACTTCAGAACTTTTTGTTTGTTACTTTTCGGTACAAAAAAATCATACTTTTGTTTACTCATTATCATCATCGTGACCGAAAAACGGGTTTTCTTCACTTGAATGTGTACCCCCTTCTAGCTCGAGATGAACACATAAACAGAAAGTATGTGTACAAAGCAACTTTTATGGAATATATAGTAATCCTGAAGCATATGTAATTAATGGACAAGGGCTAATAAGGGGAGGGGCGTACACACCCGATAATGCTGACGTCATCAATTGTCCGGGTCGCCTGAGCTTTCCAGTAGTTCGTTCTCCGGTTTCAGATCCCGATGGTTTGTGCCAATATCGTGTAAATACTCCAGTGCTAGGATGATTTCATCCCGGTAAAAGCAAGTGGTGTCCTCCAGAAAGATTCCTTCACGTTTCCAAATGCGTGAACAGCTCGCCGCCGCCAAGATGCTCCAGGATTAAACAGAGTTTTGCACCGTGCGGCCGAGGAGGAAAAGGGCGATCGCGCTTACGAACAAGCACTGCAACGAGGATGGCAACGACCAGCCTGTTGTCGGACGAGATTTTGGCTTTTATTCCACACACAACACCGATTCCTCACTTTCACACTTTTTCTTCTCTGTTGTCAACGCCGGAAGTCCGTCTGCGACCCGAAATACCTGAACGTGCTCGAGCGGGGCCCCAGAAAACTCCGTTACCAACCATAAGTTGGGTGTCCCTTTGCCGCAGAAGCAATTTTTCCACTCGAAGACGTCGCGAGGACAACTCCTATTTCGGCAAACACAAAACACAATCTTCCGGCGAACTTTCACACCGGTTCAACAAGAAAAACAGCCTAGAAATTCATCCTTTTCCACGATGGACTTCGACCCGTCCGCACACTCGTGGTTGTTTTCTTCCTCCTCCAGCCGGGAGAAAAAACCGCTCCCGACCATCAACGGTCAACCCTGTTTTCAGACTACCCATTTTTATTTGCTGTCACCCGTTTTTCGGGGAATTTGTTTTCAAGCAAATTTTACTATGACCTTTTGCTTCAAAGCAGGCCGTCACCTCTTGCAGTACACACTAATCTCTTGTTCCTCCCTTTTAACATTTAAATTACACATTTTACTGTAACAAAGCTCAGCAAGAATCAGCCAAGTATACAAGAGGAACACGCAGCGAAAGTTATGTCGATTTTATCAACTGACGCAGACGGTCGTGATCACTGAATTATTTGTTTTAGCACTGCTGCCAATGGTGGTGTCAAATCTAAAGGAAAAAAATGAAAAATTGCACGAGGTAGGAATACAAATCGATTCCGATTCTCACACGTCTCCTAATAATGTACCAAGGTCCTTGAATTTAAGCGTATGAAATAGGTTTTTTACTGACACAGTAAACTTCACTTTTCTCGACAGCTCACTAGTACTGTTTACAATTTAAAATTTTATGGACGACTAGATTCGCCGAAGTAATGTACGTTTCATTGGAAACGAGCCTTTCGATCATTTAGAGGCGATGAATTGAATTTACGCATTTGATAATAAATGCTCAAAAACGTCGAAAAATATGTATTACCCAAGTTTAATGTGTGCTAATTATTTACTTTAACTGAATTTGTCAATAAAAATGACTGGTTTTTACACAAAATTGTACCACCTTTTATTAACGTGTCGTTCATCCCATAAGAAATACATTGCAACGAATCGGGCGCCGAATAGCGCTACGAGTCTTGCTGCAACAAAAAAAATATTTTGGGCTTCAATTTTCCGCAACGTAAAAAATGCGACTAGTATTAGTAAACCACCTATTAGATTTTACACTAACCGACATAACCCCACAAAATGAGCCGGATGAACTTCGTTCGACAATTCTCGGTGGTTTGTTTACATGGGAGTTACATGAGTTCGAATGAAACAGTTGAGCACCCGTCGCACTCGACCTCACGCAACTGACGAAGTAAAAAAACTACCAATAATTGTCAAACAAGAAACTCAATTATCGTGAGTTGAAGCTGAGATTCCGCTGGGCGAGGTGGTCGCCGCCCCGCCGTCGGAAGCAAGCGAACCTGTGATCCACTCGTTTGCCCGGCTTACTCAAATCCCTAGTTTAAGTCCGACTGAGCGGTACGGACAGCACGCGCAAAAGCGATGTGGCGTAGATGTGGTGGTCGAAACAAAATAAAATTGGCAACGCTAGAAAAATGTAAACACAAATGAACACTCCGGATGAACGTATCGTCAATTGACATTTCGATGAGTTTTGATTCGAGCCAATAATTGAATGCTTTACGGGGGCCCATATTATTGGCTCGAATAAAAACTCGTCGAAATGTCAATTGACAATAGGTTCATCCGGAGTGTTCATTTGTGTTTACATTTTGCTAGCGTTGCCAATTTTATTTTGTTTTCACCACCCAATGTGGCTACGGCACATCGCTTTTGCGCGTGCTGTACGACTTCGCTACCGCTATGTTTGAGTATGCCGGGCAAACGAGTGGATCACAGGTTCGCTTGCTTCCGACGGCGGGTCTGTAACCACCTGGCCCGGCGGATCCTCAGCGGCTTTGCGCCGCTTCGGTTCCTAGATCTCCGTTATGCGGCTAAGCGAAGTGGTACCCCTTAAACAGAGGTTCCTGAAGGGTATCGGATGGTTACCGGAACCCAATAAAGCTCAACCGTAAATGAGCCGGAATTCTAGCTGGCTCAAATTCGTTTTCCGGCACCAGTAACACAACCGATTCTAACTAGAATCGGTTGGGTCACTGGAGCCGGAATACTAATTAGAAGCAGCCAGCATTCCGGCTAAGCTTAACTGGGAAGTTTCCTAAAATTTAATATGGGAAATAAAAATTTTCTGGCAACGCTCCAGCACCCCGTTGAATTCTAACCATTTCACCACCTGGGCGCCAGTTTGACGATATGAAATGAACTTTAGGTCTGTTCCAGTACCAGGAGAAACTGGAAGTACTCCGGAGAAAATCGTTCCTGTACTCTCTTCTTCTCTTTTTTCTTCTTCTGGTAGCAAACCGGAGTAAAAAGGAGCAAAGATTTTTTGCTCCTGTTTACTCCGGAGTGACTTCCGTGTACTGGAACAAACCTTTTGTTTACTTTCGACAAGTTTTGATTCGAGCCAACAACATCCAACCTAATAGGGGCCCGTCACCAAAGATTCTGCCAGATTTCTGTCAGTCTTGGTTTAGCAGTCCTGTCAGATTTCTACGCGCATCCTGTCAGGTTAGCTGAACTAGGGCGAACTCGATTTCGTTTGCGTTTTCTGGCAAATTCTGAGAGTAACCGAGCAAAACCCTGGCACAACTCGGAAATAAACCGTGCAAAGATCCTGACAATTCCTACCTGGTAGAATTTTAGCACGAATCGTGCAAAACATCTGACAAAGTTGTGGCAGGAAGCGACCAGAAATCCCGGCCGTACATTCGTGGCTGGATTCTGGCTAAAAGTGAATAGCACCGGTTAGTTTAACCGCTTCTGCTAGAAACTCTTGTTGCATTTGAGCGAATTTTTTGCCAGAATTCTCGCACACATCGCGCAAAATACAAGTGTCAATGGAACATACCCAGTTTTCTGCACTGAAAGTGCAACACTAGTGCACTCCACTACACCGCTGCACATCAATCGAAAATTCCATTTTTTCATAGCACATTTCAAACCATCCTTGGCCACTTCAAACCATTATCAGGTAATGTTGGAAATTCGAATCCTTTCCGAACTAGCTAATGCCAATCTTCATCAATACAATCAGCATTCTTAATTATAAGTTCATTTCGTCAGCAAATCACGGAGTGTGGTTACCTCGGTCTAATATTTTGCGTTTAGTGCAAAATAGTGTTTTTTAAATGTTATAATTGTAATCCCAACAAACAACGAAAGCTGAACAAGCCTTTCATACGAGAGAATAAGCTGAACAAGAGCAGTTTAACCTATTATCCAGCTAAATTGTTTGTTGGGATATCTTGCAAAGTATTTTAAGATCCACTCCAAAATTTTTACACAATCTTTTTAGCATGATTCTTAGAATTTTAAGAAAAAATAGCAAAAAAATCTGGTCTAACTTGAAAAAGCTTCAATTTTTTTATAAAAAAAGCAAATCACGTAAGTTATTTAACAGATAAAAAATTTCGTAATTTTTTCAGTTGAGCTCATAAAAAATATAATTTTCAGCCAACACAAAAATAGGGTTTCTGCGCCCAAATTCATCTTAGCTCCTCTATTCGTCCCACCCATTCTAACACATTAGTTAGCGCAGTATCTGCTACCTCTATTCAACGCATTAGCTCAAATGGTAGGATTAATAAGGGTACGTTGTACTTGGCTTATCGATTCGCTCAAACGCGAGCATTTTACATTTTCCAGGCAAAAACTTTAAGGTTCTACCACAGACTAACAGACATAATACTCGAAAACAGTTCTTCACCCGCTTTGACGGTCATTTTAAATATAATTTTAGTTGGGACGGTGGCCGCATTTGAGATTATGGCGCAATTGATATATGCACTGAGAAACAAAAATATGCATAGTTAGCATACTTTCTATTCCCGTCTCTTTTCTTCTGCTGTGATTTTTATGCATTTTCATGCATATTCTTTTAGTAAGCATTCAGTGAGTGGATAGACCGAATATGTACAATGCATAAAATTTACAGCAGAAGAAACGAGAGGCAGATAGAAAAGTATGCTATCGATGCATAAATAAAATTCCGCGTGTGCGCAAGTATACGGGGATAGACCACTAGTGAAAAATTGCTCCCGAGCCTAAGGGACAATTCTTTTGCAAATGGGTGGTTGGGATCGTGTATAAAAGGTGCAGCTAGTGTTATAGTAAAATTGGCGGATCGATATTTTTTAAAAAATCTACTCATAGTGTTATGTCTGTTAGTCTGTGGTTCTACTGAGAAACCCCCGGAAAGAGGCCATCTTTGAAAACAATAAAAGCAGTTTTATTGCACATCGTCGGTAGAATTTTCGTAAAAACCAATCAATATCATTCTAATCACGCTACGAATACGTTGATTAATTTTCATAAAGGTTGTGTAAAGACTAGCTAAAAAACTGCTTTTTTCGATTTTGAAGATGGCCGCTTTTTTAGGCTTTCTCAGTTGAACCTTAACTGTACTGCTCCTTAGGAACGAAGCAGTAGCAGAGATGATGATACCTATTTAAGGCTAGTTTACAGTTCGGGAAATGGGTCACGGGATTTAATCAGTGAAACTTTTCCGACGGGATCTCCAAACTGTCAAAACAAAAGTTCTGCTGCTTCTAAAAAACACCAATAGTATCAAAATAGCACTGAAGTTTAAACCTATAATAAAAATACAATTTTCCCCATCGGAATCAATTTGTGTCATATTGTTCCCGGCCGCATTTCTGTGTGGAGAGTTTGAAAATCCCGTGATGTTTCCCGCGGTTGGGTTACACTTCATGAAAACTGTCATTTTTGTGTAGACTCATTTCCCGTCACGGGATTTGAAATCCCGAGCTCCATTTAAAATACACAGGGACCCAAATCCCGTGGCATGTTTTCCGAACTGTAAACTTGCCTTTAAGCGCAATCCAGTCACTCTAAGTTGAGTTATCAACAAAAATAATGACATCCTGACTAATTAGATGAATATGGGCTCGTCTACCCTACGTGCCAACTATTGTTAGCTAAAGAATGCAAGAAAAACTTTTGGAAGGAATTAAAATTTTGGTTGTAAATCGAAAACGAAAACAGTTTGCGTTCGTTGTCAAAGATTGCTACGATTCGTTTTCGATAATCGTACATCTTGAGCGTTTTTTCAAAACGTCATATCTGCAATGAGTTACTCTCATTGTTTACTTTCTCTTCTGTTAATAATTCGGTCACTTTAACATTTATCCCTCAGCTCTTTGCATAATATGCTAGTTAAAACCACCGTTTTTCGATCTGTACTGTAAAATAAGTGAAAAGTGTTATAGTGACGCCGTAAAAATCGAAAGAGAAAGTATAAACAGAGAGTAACTCATTGCAGATATGGCGTTTTGAAAAAACGCTCAAGACATTTCATTGGAAACGAGCCTTTTTGAAGCGACCCGAGCAGAAGAAAACAATTTCAGAGTATTAAATTCGGGTATACTCTACCCAATACTTGAACACCACAATAAGGTATTGAGTAGCCTTGCATAAGAGGTAAAATACCTGAAATAATAACTGTAACATTTACTACGAATAACTAGTTGATAATGAAACGAGTTATTATAATATCTAAATAATAATAGAACCTTTTCAATCTTCCAATAACAAAATTCACTAATCACGGGAATACATAAATAATACTAAAGTATTATACCTCAATGAGGTATTAATAATCAATTAATACCAGGTTTTGGTTTGATACCACAAAATAGTATGCTCGAGTTTCCAGTTATTTTCTCCACAGTGAGAAAAATGTCAATATTAGAGAAGGGGCCCTGATCAACAGTACGACGCAACTTAGTCGCGATGTTCTCACAAGAGCACTGGACGGCACTGACGTCCATCTTCCGGATACAATTCCGGATCCTAGTAGTCAACTGCTTCGTATCCTCGCCCATTATTTTTATACACTAAAGCGTCAAGAGTACTGCCGCCGTGACCCTAATCGACGTTTGACCCAATATAGTCCGCGAGCAGCGCCACGGCGATAGCCGCCCAGCCGGCGCCGTTGAAGGCGTTCTTCACGTCGATCGTTACCAGGGCGCAGTAGCGATTACCCCTTCTCTTTTGATACGATGCTCTTGTCTGCGTTTGCGATGTCAGTCTGCTGAGTATGACCCTTTCCAGAAGTTTATCAAGAGCATCTAGCAGGTATATAGTATATATAGGTATATACGATGCTGGATCTTCTGATGGCTTTGGCTTCCGCAGTTTTTCTAGCAACACCAGCTTCTGGAGCTTCCATCTATGCAGGAAGTAGCCTTCGCCTAGGCATTTCTGTAGAACTATCCTGAACATGTCCGGAAACGCTGGGACCGTGCACTTCAATACTAGGATGGTGATACCGTCTGGACCGGGAACTTTGTTCGCTCTAAGCCCTTTTACCACTATAAGAAGCTTGTCGTTGGAGACTTGATAAACACCAGCATTTCCACCGTCTGCATCAACGTACAGTGAAGGCGGCCATGTGGACGGGTCGTGCTTCGGTAAGAGACCCGCCACGATAGTCTTCAATTTGTCAGCACACCTTTCAGCTGGCGTCGTTGATTTGATTTGATTTATTGTATTCCTGTAACGTAAGGCATTTTGCCTTGTTTATTGTTACAATTTGGTAAATGAATTCAAGCAACTCAAGATCCTTAACCCTCCGGCAATCGCGCCGTTGTATTTTGTGCAACACCTTCCGAAACTCTAGCGAAATCTTCTTCCAGCACCAGCGGCTGCCCATTCGGGGAGGGAGCCGAAAAACCCCAATGGGGCGGCACTGGGGCAAGTTAGTGGGGTTTCTTTCCTTCGGCACGTACGGTATCTTTTTCTGCTCAAGATACTACAGCGTCTTCTTGGCGTAATGGGAAGACGTCTTGTCCGGCCAGAAGACGTACTTCCCAACCACATGATGCTCCTTTAAGAACGGCAGAAGAATACACTCAAGACACTCCTCCTGGTACACTTGTTGATTGATGGCCAGACCGCTCGACTTGAACCACGGTTTTGAAATTCCTCTGTCCGATATGGCGATGTACAGCACAACATTTCTTTTAAATTTATGGTTAAACTAATATTTTACTTCGGGGTGTGTGGCCGATTTGTCGCTGGAATATTTCCTGGAATGTGGGTCATTTCCTGGAATGTGGGTGTTCGAGAGCGGCGATGTTTCGCGGTAGTTGTTCGTCATCCACCGGCACTACGATTTTCCGATCGCTATCTGCTCGTCCGTGTCGTCGGGGGACCGAGTCTTCTTCCGACAGACGATGTCCTCCATCTTGAGGACTCGGTGAATCAAGGCCGGCATCACGCAAACTCGTTTCGTCCTTGTTGTCGAACAGCGTTTTCAACGCTTCCTTCTTCTTCTTCGTCATTATCTTCGTCGGCGGCCGATACCGGCCTTCCGCTCCACGCTCAGGGAAGCCAGAATTTGGTAAACTGTGCTCATGGACACGTTTTCGTCTCGAAAGTGGTCTACCGTAAACTTTTTCCAAAATGGCCAAGTGTTTCGTAAAACCGCACAACACGCTCGCGGAGTACTTGCTGTTTCGACGCCATCTTTGATTGAACTGACAGCACCCGAGCGAAATGAACCATGTCTCCCATTTATACGAAGTTCAGAGAGTAATTGTTTTGGAGAGAAAAAAAATTACGCTCTTTTCTTTAATCACAGAAAGATATTGAAATAATTCTCATTTTTTATTGAACACTCGTTATATTTCTAATTATTGAGTTTTCGCTTTATTCACTCTGCTCCAGAGTACGACAAACAAAACTTAATACACTCGAATCTCTCAATTGTACCATCCGATGCATTTTTAATCTCTCGATAGTACCTCGTTATTTCTTTTTCCAACTTACTTTTTTACATGGAAATTGAAAAGAGAAAGAGGCGTTCGTATGTACGTACCATATGAATGAGCTGTAGTCTGTTTGCAACAATATTTGGCAATCGAACAAATCGAACCGATTCCAGTTGTGGACTAAACTCTGGTCGCTAGCAATGTCGATGAAACAATGATTCCGGGATCCGAAAAATTTCCTCTAGTGCCTACCTCTAAGAAGACACATCGAAGTTTTGGCGATTCTGCTTCTTCTAGAGTTCTCTTGCAAGTGGCTGTTTTTCGTTTTACTGGAAATCCATTTCATAAAAAGGAAAATAACAACAATAACTGTCGTGGAATAACCTTATTGAGCGCTCTCTCGAGCTGGTAATTATGGAATCCCTTTAGGATCAATACCAGTTCCTAATCAGTCTACTTTTCCATCTCAATCGGATCGGAAGCTACACTCGCGCTAAAAGTGCAGTGAATCATACGAACGCTTCTACATACAGTCTGCCGTCTATATGTAGCGCGCCAGCAAAGCAATCGAAAAATAACAGTTGTCCCAAGCCAGTGTGGAAAATAATGCACCGTTACTTTCATTGATGCGGTATCGATCGTTTATTTAAAAATGATAGAAACTCAGCAGCAAAATTTGAACAATCTTCGATCCAATACAGTGGTCGTTTGTCCAATCCGCCCTTGTGTGCGCGAAGTGGAACAATTAATAAAAGCGCATACTCGTAATGCGGCACTGATAGCATTTAAAACTTTGGCCATGGCGAAAAGTTTGGCTATGGGAAACAACATGCAACACGTCGTTGCGCATGTCAATGTTAGAATCAAGATACCCGTTTAGATTGACGAAGATAAGACTGGTGTGAGTCTGAACGACCTATCCCCGCGTACAACCAATAAATTCACTATTGCTGTCGAAGTACGTAACTGTGAAAGTTTGAAACCTGGAGAAACTTTTTTCCAGGTATATCCAATGTTGTTCGTATCGTGAGAAGCAAATCTCAAATCACGCTGCGCACATATCAAGGACAGATCCCTATGTGCCAAACCATGTGTGAAAGCCTCTAATGAAACAACATCAACTGCGAGCAAACCCAACATTAACTAAATCACCAACAACCGGAGTTGCAAGTCAGCTACCAACGAATGCTGGAACAACAGAATCTACGCACAGCGTGTCCGATCATTGTGATACTGCTTACCAATGATTGTCATTCGAGATTGCCAGATATAGCGCAGGGAAGCTACTTGCGAACGTTGATGTTTCTGCTTTGCTTCAATGACGTGTATTTAGTGCTGAAAACTTCTCGCCTGTTCCTGCACAGACGATCTCATAATAATTCGTCTCTTTTGCTCAATTCAGGATTTCCGATTTCTCCAACAACAGCATGAAACTTTCGCTGGTGGTGGTGTAGCAAGAACTTCGCGTGTGTGTGTTTGTATAAATCCTAAAAAGCACGGTGATCGAATTCCCACTAAAAATTTTCTGGTAGAGCTCTTGCTTTCAGGCCAACAGAACTTTTTTACTGCCGAAGCTCTGCCTGCCCGACCCAAGATCTTTGTAACTGTCGAAAACCTGTGGAGAAAGCACGGTCGATTGATAGGTAACGGGGGAAGGCAGTTCCCTTTCGACTGTCCTGGTTTTTTACTCGCCTCATATGGTCACCCTAATTAGAAGAATCTTACCAAACGTATACATCCATTTTACCCCAATTCTTCACACTACTAAAGTTTGGAGTTAATACTGACTTTATATTCCGGTAAAAGGTTATCGGTAGCTGATCAAAAGTGGTAATTCTTATGCACAATAGTTCTGGTCGTCGTTTGAGTATAGTTAGACTAATCGCCCGAAACGTGTATCCGCTTTATCCCATCTCCCACAATTCAAGTATAAAGTTAAACCTGGCTCTACGTTTCAGAAAGAGGCTGAATGCGGAATGACAGCACGAAACATTTGTATCCGTTTTACCCCTGTTCTTCACATAATACAAGTGTGGAGTTAGACTTTACTCAACATTTCAAAAAGTGGCTCATCAAAAGTAGTTTTTGTTATGCGAAACAGTTCAGGAAGTCGATTGAATTTACTTAGAATGATCGCACGAGACGTGTTTACTTGTTTTACCCCAATTCTTCCTCAAATACCAGTGTGCAATTATATTTACCCCACATTTCAGAGAGAGAGAGACTGAAAGCGACTGTTCAAAAGTATTTTTTATGCTAAATAGTCCAGGGAATCGATTAAATATAGCTGGTTCCTCTCATTACTTAAGTATGAAATTAAACTTGACTATACTTCTCAGGAACGTGGCTGGATGAAAAGTAGTAATTTTTAATGTAAAAAAAATCGCCTTCAGCCTGTTTCCGCAATGTAGAGTCAGTTTTTACTGAGTATACGAGATATGGAAAGAAGTGAGGTTAAACGAGTTCACACGTTTTGTACGGTCATTTTGATTATCTTCAACCGATTCCCCTGATTTATTTATATAAGAATTCATACATTCATTCAGCCTCTCTCTCCGAAATGAAAAGCCAGATTCAACTTTACGCTTGAATTATGAGAAGAATTGGGGTAAAATAGATACGTTTCGTGCAATCATTTTAACTATATTCAATCGATTTCATGGAGATTTTAAAATAAAAAATACTACTTTTAAACAGACACACACAGCTTTTTTTCTAAAGTGTAGAGCCATGGTTAAGTTTAAACTTGATTCATGAGAAGAATTGGGGTTAAACGGGCACACACGTTTCGTGCGCTTATTCTAACTATCTTCCATGGATTTCCCGAGCTTTTTATATAAAAATTACGACTTTGAATCAGCCGTATTCCCTAAATGTCAAACCGGGTTAAACTTCAATCTTGAATTATGAGAAGAATAAGGGTAAAACGGGTTAACACATTTTGTGCGGACATTTCGACTCTGCAGTCGATTCACAACACCTTTTTACATAAACAAAACTACTATTGATCAACTGCATTCCGACTCTTTCCGAAATATATTGCCATGTTTAGGTTCCCTATTGAGTTTTGGGGAAAATTAGGATAAAACGGGTTCACACGTTCCGTGCGGTCATTCTGTCCATCTTCAATCGATTCTTTGGACTTTTTTGCATAAGAAACACTAAATACGGTTGCCCGCATTCAATTTTCTTCCAAGTTCTATAGCTAGTAATAAAAATAAACAGAGGGAAAAAAGAATTAGGACAAAACAAGCATGATAGCGTATTTTGCGGTCATTTTCCAGATATTTTACATAAGGAGTGTAAATTTTCGATAATTGCACTTGACGTCCTACCACGCTTTTCAATAAAGTCGCGTTTTTGATACTTTTTTCCCACTGTGCGACGATTTAAATTGATGCGTTCGGTAATAAATCCTAAAAACGTCGAAAAAATATGTACTAGCCAAGTTTAAAGCGTGTTAATTGGCTACGTTAACTGTTTTTGTCAATTAAACTGACTTATACAGTTGTAATTCGCTGGCTGGCCATTTTTCAATTGGACGATCGCTTTTTAGTTGAACCTTCGCTAGTTGGACCATTGTCCAACTAAAAAGCATCTGAATGTCAAAATCTCGAGTCAAATCCACTTTGACCATCAAACTGCCAATAATTAGAGATGTGAGCAGATAATTCGTTTGTTGGACAGAGGTTTTGGCCAAACCAGCGAATCACGACTGTAAAGTTACGGTTGTTTTTTACACAAAATGCCACTACATTTTTATACGTGTCATTCATCACTGTAAAAAAAAGCATTACAACGATTCGCTCACCGAATATCGCTCCGAAAAATAATCGTCGCGTCTCCCTTGGAAAAGCACGGACAATATTATCAACATTTAAACTCGCCTAGGGTCTGCTCTATATTGAGATACTTTTTGCTCTAGTTTAAACAAATCAAAATGGAGACCGCCAATTACACCATTTCTTCTTCTTCCCTCTCCCTTTTCCAGGACAACGCCCCTACAAATGCGTAGAATGCCCCAAAGCATTCAAACACAAGCACCACCTGACGGAACACAAACGCCTGCACAGCGGCGAGAAGCCCTTCCAGTGCTGCAAGTGTCTCAAGCGGTTCTCCCATTCGGGCTCCTACAGCCAACACATGAACCACCGCTACTCGTACTGCAAACCGTACAGGGAGGGCAAATAAGATGAGGACCAGGGACGGGAAGTTCCGTCCCCGGCCATTAACGGGCTCTACCCGCCGATGGCCGTTTCGTCTGGCCTCTCGCACCACCAGCAGCATCCACACCAGCAGAACCGACCAGGACGACGTGGACGCCGGGCAGGATCGGTTGCCTCGTTAGGTTATCCTGGACCACCGCCACCACCACCTCCGCCGCCGCCACCACCACAACCACCAACGGCACCTGTGTTGGGCACTGGACCGCCCACGGTACCATTTCCACCGGTATCGTACTTTGATCGGCGCCTACTGGTAGACAGCTATCTGAATCCAGGTTTTTTGAACTATGGAAGCGGACTCGGTGGTGTGCACTGAACAAAATTGTATATATCTACTGTAGTAGCTCCGTAGAAGTATCCTTGCCAGTAAGGACATCCTGTAGTTAGTGTTGATTATTGGTTAATAAGTTTTTCGAGGTATTTTTGGCTCGCGATCCAAAGCAGAGAAGTCAACGAATAATCGTACTTAAAATTTGAAAATACGACAACAGAACCAACCCAGCAGTGAACTGATCCCAGTTACTAACATTTGATTAGTATCGTAAACGACTAGGCGATGTATTGCGTCGAAACGTTTTGACGAAGCTGTGCATTTAATTCCTTTATCTAGCGTTTCTTGAAAGCAGTTCTACACAAGATCAGCTTGAATAACCAAACAAAAAAAGGAAAACTCTTAAGCAAGCAACTTGAATCTCATTCCCTTCGGTAAGGATTTTGTGTAGCGTATAAAACTTAATCTGTTACATTTTCCGGATTACTTATTTTTCTGTAACATTTAAGTAATTAGTCTTTAAGCTGCATTGCATTATATATTACACCGAAAAAGGTGTAAGTATAGTGCGTGCAACCTGTAAAATACTCAAGTGAATTCTGTTGCCATACCTGAAAGCAAAATGAAGTTATGTTACAAAATTCGAATAAAAGCGTCATCAAAGGCTGGGTCTAGCAATTTTTTCATTTTGGTTAATTTTATTTTATGTCTACAACCTACGCAACTATCCCTAAGTGAACTAGAAGAAAACCAGACAAACATATACGCATTTTTGGACCACACGGTGTTAACAAGACAATACAATAAAGTAAATTTAACCTTTAAAATGTATTAATAATTAAATTTCCAAACTCTAGAACGCTAACACAAAATAAGCACTCTTTTCCTAACTTTATCTTCCAAATTATTAAAAAAAAAATCCCTACTTCACGATTCCCAATCTAAAATTTCATCCTCTAGCAGCTCTCCTTCGCTAAAAGCTAAATTAAACAGAAAATGATCGAAAAAGCAACAAATACTGTATAGAAAAATTGTTCAAAACTGAGTCTGCCGCAAGCCTTACTTCGACCGACATCACATTATGGTTTCAGATATGCTCACGTGTCGAAGTAGGCCTTATCGCGGACAAGAAGAGAAAAGACGTTTGAACTGTTTTTTTTTCAAAGCAAATGTAAAAACAAAGCTCCATTCAATGCAGATTTATAATGTTTCTATCATAGACCGTACCGTTTGTAAATATGTGCGCAAGGACAAACCAACACAACAAGAGTAATGTAAAGTATCATCGTAAGCTGTATTATACATTTGTAAGGCGTATTTGTCGTGGAAAGCTGGTTGAGAACATGGAAAATAGTACATCGAGTTATATTGAAATCTTTTTTACAATGTGCAGACTACAAGAAGAAAAAAAAAACAGTGTAAGAAATAGCCTAACCGAGCGAACAACGAAACTGTTAATTTAGCAAAACGTATTGCCTCAAGTTCCTCCCAAAGCGGAAAATTTGCGGGCACCAAAACAAGTGTCTTTTAAATTAACATTAACTTGAATTGCTATTTTTATTATTACTACTGAATACTATTATTGAGCATTATTTAGTTATTGAATTATTACTTAAGAAAGGTAAAAGATGAAAACTCACAAAAATATTATATTTAAAGATAATGTACTGTTAAATATTTCTACGAATAATCGTAAAATTATAAAAAAAAACTAAACTTGCAAAACAAGAAAAATAACAGATAACCATTCCATTAAAAAGAAGATGAATTCAACGAAGCTGATTGACGGGGAAAAACTCTCGAGCCAAACAGATAGAGAAAAAAGAAACTTTTCCACGAGCAACAAGTATCGAACTACTTTAGACAAATTACAATACGCATTCTTGCGGCCTGTTGAATGGACAGCTGCAAAACGAAATCTTGTTACCAGACAATAAATATACAACAACAAAAAAAATTAATCGGAACGAGTAAAATGATGCTGCTGCTGGCGCTTGAGTGTGCCAGGAACACTCCGACAAAGCGCAGCCAAGGTGCGAACCCTAATGCAAACGCTTAACAACCGCGAACCGTTTCACCGTGAAGCAAAGAAACGTTCAAAACCAGCACCGGTGCACTCTCTCCTGCATACGTGCGTGCCGCTGTGTGCTAGTGGTGGAAGCGTATCAGTTATTGTGTACCAATCGTAGCTAGCTTTGCCTTATTTAACAAGTTTGCTCAAGCGTTTATCCATGTTCTTTGTTTTACAAACAGCTACCAGAACCGGGTTTCCTAAACAACGAATTTCTCCCGAATTTCAGCGGCTCACTTTGAAGGGATGCTTCTTTTTAAGCATGTTTTGAATTTACTGCTAACTATAGTTAGACCTTAAGAATCCGTACACTTAAGTTACAGCCGAGTAAATTGTTTGTACAAACAGAAAGGAAAAAAAACTTTTCGGACTTTAAAGCTAGCAATCCAAAGAAATTTTTTTAGTGCTCTTCGTATGATTTTGACCATTGTTTTCAAAATTCACTGTACAGAAAAGGGAAAGAAAACCAAGAGCCTACTAGAAGGTAGAACCAATGCCAAAAAAACGTTTAACTGTAATTTCTAGATTAGTTTAAGATTTATTTTGACTGTACGTATATTTTTTTTAGTTGATAGCATCCCGTTGAAAAATTGTATTAACTTTATTAAGAGGTTTATTATTTCATTCTTCCAAAGATTAGTTCACTTACTAATTAGTGTGCAATTTGTGCCAAAAATAAAACAAGGTAGCGTTTCCAGCAAACTATTATTCTTGTGAATGCAAAGAGTAAAGCCGGGTAACGCCGCCGAAAAAAGAAGGTAAAATGCAAACAAACGAATCAAATAAATACAAGTTATTCGTGTATTTTGCCGATATTAAGGAAAATGTAACTCTGAAATAAGAGAAAACCGGAGAACAAAAAGTATGTCCCTAAGTATATGAAAAAAATAAAAAATATATATACAAATATAAAATAATTATGAAAAGTTTTGTGGAGTTGTTAATTTTGATCCGAAAAAAATATTTAGGTATTTCCCTTTTGAGTTTTTGGAAGTTTTTACTCGCAGAATTGATGCGCGATTTGATAGGAAATAGTAACACAGTTATTGTGTCAAAGATTGCTACGATCGTTTTCCAATGTCAATAATGGCGCGTTTCATTGGAAACGAGCCTTTCAATCATTTTGAAGCGACGATTTGAATTGCTACGTTCGGTTGTTTGCAGTTGTCGAACGTTGGCACTTGAGTTTGTATCGGTGGATTCACTGTAGCTGTGGACGAGGAAATGAACCTGAATGTTGAAACTGGTATTGAAGCAACACACTTGAGCGTTTCTGGAGACGGTTCTTGGAAAAAAACGAGTGTTTTCGTCTCCTTTTGGGATCTCATCATCACTGATTGGGAAGTATTCCTTCAAGGTTTTGGACTTCGTTGTCTAATCTTCATTCTGTCAATCTTGCGCGACCTAGCGTCGAAGAAAGGGACGGCAGAATACAACGAATGGCTGGACTCTCATGGCAAAAGCTGCGCTGCGAATAATCTTGACAATACAGGGAAAATGAAGGTGGACGCTATGAAAGAAATGGTGAAGGCGACTCGAAAACCTCTGTTGGACTTGAACCCATACTCAAACTCTGCTAAAAAAGGAATGCGTGGGTCATGTGCAAAAGGGGATGCTAATATCGGATTCAACGACATACTATGGACCGTCGATTAGAAGGCATCCCGACTCTGCATCGAACATGATGGATGCTATATGGACAACTTTTTTCCACAACTGTTCAACTGACAAGGATCCGCAGCTTAGGAAGTGTCTAGAAGGTGTCAACAACTGGTGCAAGTTGCGTGCGGCGGAGGCGAAAGGCGAGCTGGATTCATTCAAATACGACCATCCTCTTCAAAAGAACGTTGAAGATGCCATTAAACCCGCGTATGAGTTTCAGACAGGTGCGGATGATCTCGGATGGAAACTTTTGATTTGATAGAGCCTGGTTGAGTGTGCTTCGGTACGGTGACAAATTCTTTTTACTAAAAATTTTGCAATTTAGTTGTCAAATTGACAGCTCAATCACCGATACGGCTTACATATTCAAGGCTAGCTCGTTCGCTCATATATTCTTTGCTGCTAATGGATGATCGGTACCTGGTAGATCACAAGGAAGCTATCCCGATGTCCAAAACCTTTGCTGGGAACAGAAAATTACGATTAGATATGTTTTCTATGGCAGCAGCCAAATTCCCGTTTTTCGCTAATAAACACATAGACGCACTGAATATCTCCTGTGTCTAGTGTAATTATGGCGTAATTTACATCAAGAATCCATTGCACATTTTTTCCCCGCCGTAAGAGCTTACATATTGTTAATTATCAACTTTCGAGAAATCCGTTTGTTTATCTCAACGATTTCTCTGACGTCGCCAAAAACTGTCAATTCGCGGAATAGCAAGCCTTGTTTCTGTGAGCCGTGAATCGCCGACTTTTCGATAATCCAGCCCACTGCCATTTTGACAAATCAATTGCTGAATTTTCAACAAAATCAGTCTGTCAAATAGTTGAAATTAATTTGCTGAGCTTTACGCTTTTTGATTTGCTGAGTTTTCATCCCAAAGTTTTAGTGTGAATGAAACGCTAATATCCTGCACTCGAAGTGTAACCAACTTCAGACCGTTCGCGCAGCTGTCTAAAATTGGCTGAATAACACTTCGGAGTATTGTTTACAAACGTACAAAAGGATTTTGCCATAAATGAATGCAAAAAAAAGTGATCAGGGATGGAATACAAACGTGATAGCGGAATTGCTTTTTATCTAGCCGAAAAATCACAATCAGCGATTGTCCATGAGCTCAAACATCTTGCTGTGAATGTAGCATCGCAAAACGCAATGTGTCATCCAAAGACTGCAACGTCACCAGAGATGGTTCGAAAAGTGAAAAAGCGACTTGAACGAAATCCACGACGAAAATCAAATCGCTAAAGAACTGAAAACTATCCGACTGCTGCATCCGATGCATATTGGAAAATAAGCTCACGGTCAGCCCTTGCAAGTTCCAAAAGGCACAGAGCGAAGAAGTCATTGGCCAAAAGCGGTCCAATTCCGAACATCGTGGTCCTTATTCTCATAGTCACGTCACCTAGTGATTAGAAGGAAATTTTCTTCTAGCCACTAAGTGACGTGACTGAGAATAGGGGCCCCTGTTTTCTTACGATTTTTTTTTAAATTAAGCAATTCGTAAACTCTCAAAACGATAGCGTTTACTTGACCCACCATTCATATGAGCATTTGAATCATCAGTTGGCCACCAGAAGGCAGCACCCGACACAAACAATGGTTTATGCCGCTGGAACCGCAGATAGGCGCTCTCCAATTGTTTGCATCTGTCCTGGTGAAGAAAATAATAATATTCCAGACCAGAGTTAAAAATATTCAAATTTATTGAAAATTGATTATATTCAGCCGCATTCATTTTCAATATTCAGTGACGCAGCTGAAAACGTCAAACGAACAAACCGCTCATTCTTCCATGCAGATTTTCATTCGGCTCCGATTATTACACGAAGCGACCGTGCAGCAACGAATCAAACGTCAAAAAAGAGCTTCGATTATTTTTAACTCTATTCCAGACCGAATTTATGATCTTTTTAATTTAAGGTTACACTTCGAGTGTCGTACCCTGTAGTGCAGTGTTCCGCGGCGTAAGAATCGGCACTCACGGATTGGGTACCGTTTCCGCTGACTAGCGTAACAAGCATACCCAGTCGAGCAAAGAACCCACTGAAAATATTGATGGCTGATGGTCTATTTTATACGGATCGTTTCAATCCTTCTCCAAACTGCTAGGGACAATTTGGAGAAGGAATCGACGGCGATCAGACTGTCATAATTGATATGTGATAGTTATCTAATTTATTGTATAAATATCAAACTGATGCTTTCTCACATTAGTCATGGCTTCTACCAAAACTCCGGCTCCAGTGACACAAACGGATTCTAATTAGAATCGGTTGTGCTATAAGACCCTGAGTTCTGGCTGAAGAGTGCCGGAATTCCGAGTTTTTTTTTCTTTTCCTACAGAATCCAACAATCTGAGTTACTTGTGGTGAGGCTTCATCTGGTTCCCCTGTGAAGCATGTAGAAGCGATTACAATATCAGTCCCCCCTCTCGTTATCGATATATTTAACTTTATTGCAAGTATGTTTATTTTCATCAATTCAGTAATTGGTGTAAAGTTAACATTCGCATTTAATAGAATAGCTACACGCGGAATATTCACCGACTCGTCAATGGTTATCTTGCCCGTTGTGTGGATACTCCAAGCATATTTTTTCTAGGTCCATCGTTCCACGTCTATATTTCATTTGTGAATCTGCGACAACGGATTCCAGGTGCATCTTTCGATGCAGATTTTCTTGCATATTTTTTATGTTTGTAGTTTATCTTGAGAGAAAAAAGGCTCGCTGACCCACTAACAAAAGCGAACAGTGCCTGAGGTAAGATGAGAAATGTGCAGACTTACCGCTTAGCCGTTGAGGTTCTTCGTCCGTACCTTGGGTACAGAGGTTCCGGCGTTCGGCCAGGGCACAAGATTATCCGCCACCTCCCGCACGTGGCAATTTTGCTAATTTTTCTGCTTGTCACACTCGATCCGAGAGCGATTCTTGACGTTCGCCGCCTCCCAGACGTTGTCTCGTTACACAGCAGCGCAGACCACCAAAATTTTCTGATGACTTCTCCGATGTCGTCCCGTTGAACTCGTCTCTTGATTACTTTTAGTGCGTGTGTGTGCGCACCATAAAACGGAGCGGTCACCTTGAAATCGGGTGAACAAAAACTGGTTTCTCCCGAGATTCGCTTCCCTTCGCCTTTTCTGGCACTAATTTCACACAAACACAATATCGTTGTTTTAATTAAACCATGGAGAATACAGCACCGTCCTCGCGCACATGCTCCTCCTCGATATACCGACACTGGCGACTAGCTTCACGAGCGCTCAACCAAAAGACCGAATTTTCACGTGGTGTGCCGTCCACACTCCACCGGCTCAGAAAATTTATGACCATGCGGTTTGCTTTATGACAGCTCCAGTGCTACCGTTATTCCGATAACCCATCGCGGGTGGAGTGCGTTCACGCGCGTGCTACACACTCCCGTCTAATACCTCTTTATTGCACTTATAATTACCATTTTACCCACTTTAAACGTAACAAGTTTAACACAGAAATGGGGCTTATGGCATTCCGTTTGCGACTAGCATATTTTAGTCACGCCAGCCATTCAATCCTTGGCACGGAAATACTTGAAATTAGGACTCGAGTTTTCTCGCGCCTTTTACGACATCGGAGCAGGTATCCTGCAGATCCATTCTTTGCGAAGATAATTCTAGTCGCAGGATGCCACACGGCTTCTAGGCTAATTTCGTCCGGATAAAGACAATAGACTGTTACTAACCTCTTAGTAGATGACATGCCGTAAACTGCACGAAATTTCGCTGGGACTAGCGACTATAAATCTGGCGGATGTTCGCATGCAACCACCTAGCTCTTAGGCTTCGATGTTATAATTTTCAGAGAGGCACTGATTGCATTCTGGAGTTTTGACATTAAAAATGTCTTACTCCACTATCTGGGGCTAGGTGTCATTCTAAAATCTAAACTATCTCCCATGTAACGAAACTATGTAAGGTTTGCACGCTTATAACTCCGATATTACTAGATGGATTTTAATCATTCATACACCAACCGATTCAGAAACACCTAACTTAAATATTGGTAATAATTTAATATCTCCCCAATAAAAGTAGACTTTTGGAAATTGGTAAAATTAAAAAGTTCACAAAAAACGGGAAAAATACCATTCGTGAGGCAGATTTCTCAGACACAGCCGTCAAAAGAGGGCAGCTTAGTTGCTCAATGAAACACGAAAAGTCATAAATAGAAGCAACGCAAGTCCGTTTAAATCAGTTGTTGCTCTTATCCCACACGAGCAACGTCGTCTCCGGGCGATGCAATAAGCGCTATCGATTTTCGGTAACGTTGGCATTTGCACACACTCGCACCTAAGTGACTAAACCATATACGGTTAGTTTATAAATAGAGGTGACGCGTACCCGTTTGAATCAGTTTTTGTTCTTATGTCGAACGGGTAAGATCATGACTGCAGCGTCTGGGCACTACAATAAGCGGTAGACGCTATGCATTTTCGGCACCGGTGGCCGTGTGCGGATTTGTCGGGTACCAGCATGGTGTCACAGAATGATTTGCAAAGTGGGTGGGCGGGGTGGTTTGGATTTAATTCAATACGGTGTGTGCTGCTTAAGAGTGTTGCGTTTGAAAAAAATATATTTATTTTTATGCATGCGTGTGCGTTGTAACTTGTTAATCCATGTTTACGGCGCTTTGTAGCTGCGTAGGGTAAAGAGCCAATTGGTTTTCATGTTTCATATTTCGGTTATATGTTTTTTATCAGTAAGGCATCTGACAACGTGCTTCTGTAGTTATTACACTGTTCAGCAGCGTAGTATTTTATATAGGAGAGTACACTCAGGTTTTTTACGCGGATTTTGAAATTTACGCGGTTTTCATTAACGCGTTTTTATAAAATTTACGCGGTTTTCATTTACACGGCCTGTATCCCCTGCGTGAAAAATCTGAGTGTAATTGCATCGGAAACAATCACATTCCCAGCAGAACTTTTTGTTTTCTAATTTCAAACACTTTTGTTTCGTACTGCACACAACGGAAAATTTTAAAACAGAACTTACCGTCCCAGCAGCAGTTGAAGCGGGTGTTCTTTTTCGATTCAAATTCAAGCCATGTCTTAAGCGTTACTGGACTTAAAATTGTTTTCCCAGTTTAACCAGTCAGAATATCTGTCCTACCCTATGTATTTAAAACACAGTTCTAATTGCGTTTTAAGGTATACAACAAATACGGTTGGGTATACTAATTTAAATTTTAAAATAAATCTGTTTTAAATTATGAAACAAACCGCTGTACTGAAGATATAATTATGTCAGTTCTATTACCACATAAAACACCTATATAACATAAAACGCTGCAGAATTGGTTTAATAATACAATGTTTACACTACAGAGTTATAACACGTTTTAATAATTAGCAACAAGAAAAATGTCACCAAGATAGCATAAAAACCCGTTTTAACTGGTAGTGCGAACGTTGCATAACAATGTAATTTATCAAATAATTTCATTTTCCCACCACTAATCGATCAAGAAATACTTACACTTAAGATTGTTTACTTAAGTTCATTAGTACATTATTGAAAATTTAAATGGAAAATGAAATTTCATATTTTATGGAGAATCTGTATATTTCCGTTGGCGGGCGTGGGTTTCCTCATCACGGCTCTCAACATGGAACTTTTCTTTTGAATATATTTTCTGGACAGACCAGCCTATTTTTACTAGATGGATCAGCCAAATAATGCCAGTCACCTAGTGAGATACTTGATTAATTAATAGATTACCGTTAAAAGACCTTCAATAAATTATGTTTTAATGGGGAGGGTATATAGCAAATTGTAACATATGAAAACAGGCGAGTGAACAAGAATGTGTGTCGATATGTGTGATAGATAAAAAAGCTATATTTTTAATGTCACCGTGGTCGTGTCCTGTACACAACCCTTTAATTTTTGTTACGGTTGATGGATAAATTATAGACACTCGTTGTAATAAACTCGTGGATGTAAAAATCGCAAAACTGGCAACTAGAAAAACACGCATGTTAAACTGGCAGCACCAAAAATGGTGCAAGGTCGAACGTACTCGACTGTATTCGATCATCTGAAATAAAGAAAAGCAATAAAATTATCCAATTTCTTCAAAAACACTAAATTGATGAAAAACAGCATAAGTAAAATGTTTTTTTTATGCAGCAATAAACATCTTTCTAAATAACATTGTTAAATACAAATAAGAACATGAAAAGTGAAGCCTACTGGGAAATACAAAATACATTTTTTCAACGAAATCTTAATACTTGTTCCGCTTGATTGCATTGTATGAAGTCATGCTCTTTTGGTTCCGGATATTGACAGTTTATCTTTACTCATAGTCTATAGGATAAACAAGTGCACTTGGAAACACACTTCTTTGTCTTACGAGATGGTTTTTTATCAATTCATTGGTGAGCTATCCATTACAACGCCAAGGAGCGAGCTTGTTTAAACTTAATTTGGAAATTTTGAAAAGCACTACATTCTTCGGTGCGTCGTCGAAAATCTCTCAAAACGAGGTCAAAATTGTGAACAGAGACAACGGCTCATACACTATCCCTAAAAAATGATTGTAATCCATTATATTACAAGTTCAGCAAAGGTTAATCTCTAGATATGATATTTCAGTGTCGTAATAACCGGGGGTGTTTTAAGGACAAAACACTTCCCACCAAATTTTTTATGTATTGAAAAATTTTATATGTTCGTCAAAAATGTGCCTTATGTTTAAAATAGAATTCGCTAAGTTCCTTTTGAAAAAGTTGTCCTCTAAGAATATTTTATAAGTTACTTTTAGTGAAAATTGGCGACAGACTTCGGTACCTACCGGTAAACTCGTTGAGTAGGCTAGGTACACCGCCGAGGATAATTGGCTCACTAAACGGACATAGGTGCCGAGAGAAAAATCCAAAGGAAACGGGTACCGGTATCGGGAGAAATTCCGCCACCGTGGAACTCTCAGTCGGAGTAAGGTGAGTTCACCTCCGGGAACTGTCCGAGTAGATCGCGACAAAGCTGAGATCGAAATAGCTCACGAAAATCGAAGCCAAATAGCTTATGGAATCCGGAGCTAAATGGCTTGCGGTAATTTACCGCTGGAGAAGATCCGAGTAAAGTGGCTCAATGGCCCAAGTACGCAAAGCATTGAAATGACGTTATAGATGGAGAGAATGATGGAATGCAAAAAGAAACAGCGGGAGCTAAATATATAGATCAAGCGAGGCTCCGAGTCAATCCTGGAAAAGTCGTCAGTAAAACAAAGAGGTGACATGAAAGCACATCGATAATATCGTGAACGGGGCCATGCCAATTTGTGTCCGTAACCGTCTACTTTCTTCCAAAAATTGAAGCTTGATTGTCTGTCACAACAGCCAAGGCCTGCTAGTCTAAAATCGTTCATTCTACTTGATACCCTAGCATTACAGGATATAGGTTTGTGTGCAAGTGTGAGTCATGTGATTAAGCGTTACTACCAAACTCTGAGCATCGAACGAAAGAAGAAATGCGGTCAGAATGGATGTACTTCAGCGATCAGTGTGTAGCGAAAGCGTTTAAGCGGAATCCCAATGCTTCGGTCAATGTTGTGTCCAAAAAACTGAATCTGTCCAAGCGATTCGTTCAGAGCGTCAAAGACCAGGAGGGACTACATACGTACAAAGTGCAGAAGGTTCCAAATCGTAACAAACGGCAAAATACGGTGAGAAAGTGACGGAAACTGTACACCTAGATGCTGACGAAGCCTCATTATCACATCATGGATGATGAGACTTACGGCAAGGCGGACTTCCAGCGGCTTCCGGGGCTACTGTTCTTCACCGCCCAGCACAAGTTTGGTGTTCCGGAGGAAGTAAGGAAGCAGAAAATTTCAACGTTTGCCAACAAATACTTGATTTGGTAAGCGATCTGCTCACGGGGTGCGCCGTTCGCGACTACCGGGACTATAAACGGGGGGACCTCAAGGAGTGTCTACAGAAGCGTCTGGAGTGGTACTAAGCCAACGGGGTCATGAGAATTGGTTTTGTTTAGATATATTTTAACGATTTGTTCCCATCCATCCAAAAAGTGTCGTAGTCAGCGTTTTTAAAATCGTAGACGAAATTTACTTCAAAGTTTACTTCTTTACCACAGTCGAACAAAAGGTGATATTCCAAAACAGCAAGCATTGAACTGCATAACACATGTATTCCGAATATAAACATTTTATTTTGATTTGGACCTTAGCATTTGAATGGACTGCATGATACTTCAATAATAACATAACATGTTATCTAAATTAACAATTGATGATATGTCGAAGAAGTCGTGGTGACGGTCTAAAAATAAATTAGATATGGTATGAAGAGCTAGCAGTACCTTATCAATGATATTTGGAACAATACTCAACAGTGGTACCCCAGAGAACAAACATCAATTTCGAGTGTTCGAGTTATGGTTAAATTAACGATCTTTTCAAATTTAGTTTGGTACAAGCTTGAAAGCTAATCAGATAGAAAAGTCAAAATAACCTATAACTTTACCTTTTGTTCGGGATGTACTGATATCGTGGTGCTAGTTTTTTTTTAGTATTTGTGCATTCAGATGATTTTATACGTATTACTTCGGACAATGGACATGGTAGCCGGTTCTCTGTACAGGTAGCACGTGTTACGTAGTACGGTTTCCAGAAGATGTTTCCATAATCGAGTCTTAACTTTCAACGAAATCTAAGCAGCGGTAGCAACCCGCTACACGATAGTGTTATCAGTATCGTCATGAGAAAGCTGCCACTCGACGTTGCTCTCCAACTAGGTGCACTATTACAAAGATCACCCTGGCAGAAGCACATATACACCTTTTTATAGTTGTACACCGTATAGGCACACCGATCTTCCGAATCCGATGGACCCCGTTGAACACACATTCTCTGAGTGGCCATGTCGTAGTCTGCAATCGGAAATAGAAATAATTAACCTGTTTAATGTAATTAGGGCTTACAGTCCACAATACAACTCGTTTCATTATCATATCAAACGTTATTTAACCTTTTAATAGCAAACCGTAAGTTTTCTTTGTATTATTAAATGGAAAATAGTTACTAAAATGTTGTATTAAATTTTAGAATGTATAGGACTATTATAAATAAATGAAAGAGTGGGTTTTATATTAGATCGCAAATTTTTCTTATCCAACGAGTACAACCCAATTACTGGGTTAGGTTTTAGATAAATTGAATTGATTGTTTGGCAGCAATTCGTCCATTCAAACCTGGCGATAATCGGGGGGAAAATAAGATAACATGAAGGAAAAAACCCTTTGAACGTCTCGTTCTTGGTTGTTCGTAGAAAGACAGTAAATAGCTTGAAGTAAAAGGGTCAGAATCATCTTTCACTTATAATCAAAAATACTAGTTTAAAACAAAGATTAGATGTCCTAGCAAGTGAACTGGTGGATTTAAGCTCTAAAACGTTGCTGAAGATACCATATTTTATCTAATTAAAAGTATTGCTTAAGTAGCGTTAATATGGTTGTCATTTCCAAAAAGTCTTCATCTCTACTAGCCGATTGAATTCGCTAACAAAACTTACCATCCTCCCTGAACGATCCTTGGCCCTCGATCACCTTTCCGCACCAGCCGGAAGCACACGGAACGGCCGTCACACCGTGTTCGCTTTCTGCCTGCGTCGCATTGAACGTGAACGGATCTTTACAACTTCCAAGCTCTCCCCGCGACCGGCACTGGTAGCATCGTTTAATTAGAGCTGCAACAAAACCAAAAAAAAAGAGGAAAATCAATATTCTTTATTGTATATTAAAGAATCGAAAATCAGCGATCAATCGTGCGCGCGTTCAATACGTGTGGAATCGATCGTCGACTGCATGTAAAGCATAAGCAGAGTGCGATGGCCTTGAGCAATTTTAAGGTTTGGTTCATTCGCTCTCTCACGACTGGTGGTGATTCGAATGATGGGGCGCTTGTTCAAACAGCGAACCCGTCTAGTAAGAATTTTTCACTATATGAATCATAAAATGACACCGTACTTAAACGCATTTCTGAACTAAATTTTGCATCAGTTTTTGGCATTGTTACAGTTTCTTACCATCCGTTTGAGCAATGTAATTAGAAAGTAGCACGAATCCAAACGACAAGAGGGCAAATTCCGACGATTTCCACATTACTGCTTCGACTGTTTTCGAATCCGATGCGATTGGTTTATCACAGACGTTTGAAATGGAAATGGTATTTTTTTTTTCGAAAATATAAACACGTTCAGTCACAATTTTGAATCTTATTCTGTGACTGATTCTGCTCCAGCGATGTGTACCTTTCTATTCGTGGTACGATTTCTTCTGACAAGTGAAGTGATCGTACACCACGCATACAGACACGATCGACACAAAACAAAAACAGAAATGAGAGATCTGTGTGGAAGGAATTCTACCTGTTAGCGGACCCGAGCAAAAATATGTATCGGATCAGAAAAATGTATTAATAACCGCACTTTTAGACACTTATCGGTTAAAATGAGGTTATTAAGATTAGGAGATATCCAAGACCACTTGACGGTACGGGTAACCTCGTGGAACTCTTTTTTCTGTTCGCTTTAGACATTATGCGATTTTGCTCGTCATGATAGACTAATATTCTTCAATGTGTTTGTCTCAATTTAGTATTGTTTTGAGGGATATTGGTTTTACGAGCTTTATATCAAATAATTTGTGATATTTGTGTTCCGGATTAATTCTGAAATTCATTGCAAAGCAACAATTCCATTCATCGTAAATTAGATCGCGTACCATCGAACATGAGAGAAGCATTGCACTAGAATAAAACAATATTTTTACCTAGAGTATTATATTTGGTTGTAGTAATCTACTCGTAAACAGAGTTAAAAATAATCAAATTCTTTGAATGAAAATTGATCATATTCAGACGCATTCATTTTCAACATTCAGTGACGCAGCTGAAAACGTCAAACGAACAAACCGCCCATTCATCCATGCAGATTTTCATTCGTCTCCGATTGTTACACGAAGCGACCGTGCAGCCACAAATCAAACGTATCAAAGTAGGCCCTGGCATAATGTAAGTGATGATGATTGTTGTTTCATATACTTTACCGGCATTTGAAAACATTTTCCTAGATAATTAGTGAAATGAATATATTGTGAACTGAATGAATAAGGATGGATATTCGAATGAATATTTTTTCTATTCACCGCGAGTCGCGTCAGGTTCATTTTCAGCCATCAAAAAGGAGCTTCGATTAATTTTAACTCTGCTCGTAAGCACTAACTACTCGAAACTTTCGATAGAAGTGGCTGGCGAGCTGTTCCTAACTCAGCTTGTACCTGCTTAATTTGTCGTTTTTACCGTTTCTCTCTTTGTTCTTATTGCTCCATTTTTTCGATCTCACCTCGTTCAACATCGTAGAAGTTAGCTTCTCGTACATAGTCTGGATATCGATTATTTTTGCTTGTTTGTTATTTTCGTCGTTTTGATTGTCGTACTCAGCAGCAGATCTAAAATAATGTAGAGAAAGGTATTTTTATTCATTATTGTAATGAATCTTAACGTACCGTTTTTTATAGTGAAAGATAGCAAGCGGGACGAATTAAAACTCGGCGGACTGCAATATAATGGAAATGGACTGAACATTTATTTTGTTTAACATTCTTATTCACAGCACGTTATTTCGACTGGTTTCCTTGTGCTTTCTATTAACGAAAAAAAAAAATTTTATGTTGGCAGCGCGTGGTGACGTGGTTTGACATCCGATTATGCGAGGGGTAAGACCTCAAACGAAAGTCTGGTTGAGCGCAGGGCTGAACTGCGCGCGGATATCCATCCGGCGCTTGAGTCGAAAGCCTCAATCCAGGGAGAGTGGAACTAGTTTCTGTACCGGTCGCTGATATTCATTTTGTCCTCGACGTACCAGTGACAGTGCGTACGACACCGTAATGATCCGGACGGGTGGTGACTATCTTGGCATCTTCCCACGTCGCAGGTGATGCGTTCTCATTTTTAATCAGGACAAATTGCCCGGAATCTAGATTCTGTTGTACTGCTTACCGCTTGTTCTAGGCTGAAGTGTGGCGGCATATTCGTCCCTCCATTGTGTCCATATCTCATCAACTGGATGTAACAAATATTTGATTCTGGCAGCAAGTTTAGAAGCTGATAGATAATAATAAGCTCCGGAGTGAGGGCCAGCGTGGCAAGCAGAAAGTTAGCAAAAGTTGAGCAAAACGAAATGGATGCTGGCAGAATTCGAATTCGTTCAAACGCAACAACCGTTTCTGACAGAAGCGGTTAAACCAACCGATGCTGCTCACTTTTATCCAGAATCGCGCCAGAAATGTACGGCCAAGATCTCTGCACGCTTCCTGCCACATCTTTGTCAGATGTTTCGCTCGATTCGTGCTAAATTCTACCAGGTAGGAATTACCAGGTTCTTTGCAGAGTTTATGTCCGAGTTATGCCAGGGTTTAGCTCGGTTCCTGTCAAAATTTGCCAGAAAACGAGAGCGAAACCGAGTTCGCCTTAGCTCAACTAACTCGAGAGGATACGCGCAGAAATCTGACAGGGCTGCCAAACCAAGACTTACAGAAATCTAGCAGAGCGGTCTCTGCCAGAAAATTTGCTCACTGGGTGGTAGGTGTCTGTCGATTTGGAGAGTTGACACAAAGAAAGTGAATTTAAACAAGCCTCGAGTTGTGTTAAGACGGTCGAAAGGTCCTCGTACGTCAACGTCGTATTTTTGAGAGTCGCGCGGAAATGCTCCTTCATGCTTTTTACCGCCGTCTCCCAAATTCCACCCATATAAGGGACAGAGGGAATGATGAACATCCTCTTCGGCCACAGAAGCATTTAAGAACTGCTAAAAAAGCGCTTGTGGACAAATTCGTAACTTTGCGGTAGAATGCATTTGTTCCGAGGCAATCAAAAACAGCCACATAACCCTTTATTATTTTTGCAGTTCGTAGATTGGATGAACGGAGAAGTACCGGGCCCGCACAATTCACACCTCAGTATATGAACGGACGAGCTGGAGTCGTCCAGATTTCATGCAAACTTCCGATTGGTATTGCAGTTTTCCCAGCGCCTGCAGTTCGCTACACAAACCCGCACTGCCGTTTGACAGCTTTCGATCCAGTATCTCTGGTTTAGCATTGCGCTCATCAAAATTGACGCTGCGTGCAAATTTTGAAACTTCTGACAGAACCAGTGTGGTGTATCGATGTTCCTTGGGTAAAAACGCTGGATGGGGGACGTCGTACGGTTGGCTGGAATTTTGGAGTCGACCACTTAGATCTTAGAAGTGCGATTGGCCACGCATGTCTTCCACTTTTTCGGTAGCGACGAAAGCCAGTGGAGCACGATCTCCGAAACGCTCCAAGCAAACAACTCCATCAGCTCTAAGCGTGGTAGTGGTACCTGAAGAATAGGAGCTACTCTAGCCTTGGCCGCCACTAGATTCGATTAAAATCCTTTCATTTTGGTCAACCGAGCGTGCATAGATGACAGCGGCATACGCAGCTTTAGAAGCATCTGCAAACCCATGACGTTGCAGCTTTCCTTCAGAGTGCGGAATCCATCTCTTGATTCGAATCCTTTCAATGTGATGCAGCGTTTCTTTCAAAGTAATCCATTCCCCCAAAATGTACGCTAGAAGTGGGTCGTCCCAACTCATGTCATAGAGCCATAGGTGTTGGAACAATATCTTCATTCGTATGATAACCGGCGCATCCAACCGAAAGGATCGAAAAACTTCGACGAATCGGACAGCAGCTGACGCTTACTATTCGCGCTGCCGGAGGTGATTTTGAAACTGAATGTGTCTCCATGAGGATTATTTGATCCCGAAAGCCTTGACGGAATCGCCCTCTTGTTGTAGCTTCAACGGAATAGGTTTTTCTTTTATAGCATCGCACTCCAAAAGCTGCGGAACGTTAGAACACCACTTTCGTAGAACAAAACCATTGCTTGCCAGAACTTCAGTGATATCGCTGCGAACAAGCTTTGCTTTGTCGATGGAATCCAGAGAGCAAATAATCCTAATAGAAGTTTTTCAGAATCCCTTCGGCTGTCAGCGCAACCTGTTGCAAGGCCGCCAAGGCTTGGTACGCCGCGTTCGCCGTACCGTAGGTAACGGTCAGCAAACGGTAATGTTCTAGAGATTATTCCAGAATGATGCGCTACGTTGCGTTGGAAATCGGAGTCTTCTTTGGTAACAAGAAGTTCCCGGCACAAAATGCAATCTTGTACGTACGCCAGCGGGAGAGTACGTTGAAGAGCGGCTCGTTCACATTTGGCCCCACAAGCAGACAATCATTCAATGACACTCCGGAAGTACTCTTGCTCGACCCGTCGAACATGACACGAAGTTTTGTCGTCGTACTATCCATCTTCCAGACAGCGTGATGCGGAAGGTAGTATGATTTCTCCGGTGCAACCGCCGCCTCGCATGGTGCTACTTTCTCCATGTGGCCGAGAGCTACATACTCAGCCATAAACTTTAAGTGTAGTGTTGTTTTAGTTCTGTATCGATGCTAAATTTTCTCTCCATTGCTTTGAAACGCCGGATGCCAGCAGTGGTCGATTCGCCCAGTTCCGGCGGCTCCATAGAAGGTGAAGGCCACTGTCTGAGTGCCTGTATCGACGTTCTCTCTTCCCTCCCTCTTGGAGGCCACTGTCTGGGTTTCTCTGTCGGACTTCTCCCGACATTCCACCCTCTTGGCATAAGCCTGCTGTTTCTGTCTTGCGACACGAACAGTTTTCCGGAGCTCCAGGAGACTCTGCTTTAACTCCTTGCTTATGTTTTGCTTTGCGCTAGTGAACTCGATTATTGAATCGAGCTGCTCCACCACTTTGCGCATCGCGGATAGTGGCCCGTCCAGTGCGATGGTAGGGCTATCTCCTACCACTACTGGGGGGTCACTGGTGCTATCAGATGCAGCACTCGTCGCTCCACTACTCTCCCCACGGGGGGGAGACCTCGCCAAACCACCTCTAGCAAAGGGGTTTGGCACCTCCGTTTGTTTGTTTTTGTTTTTAGTTGATTCCATTTTTGATCCCACGAGAAGCGCGAGAATAAATGTCCGCCACGCCAGAGCTCCGCATTAACGTGGTAAGGGACGCTTACTGTGGGGGTTGCACAGGTACCCCACAGGCTCCGTTAACGATCGAGCATCTTTTTCACCCCCTCGATCACTCATCCCTCGGCACGGGTCGCTTCACGCCTTGGAATTGGGGTTATGACCTATCTTGCTTTACGTGGTGACCGCGGCCCAGATCATCACAACCATCCTCCTTTACCAGGGCTTTGGACCTGTAGCTCTGGTTCTCAATAGTTCCATGTACGTATATTATTACAGACATGCTACTATTGAGATCCGTCATTCGCTAGCGGAGTTACGGTCGAAGGGTATGCAAACTACGAACCGTCCTTCTTCGTTCCGGGATATGGTGGATTTAAAATGCTCAGCTGCATGAAGCTCGTCTGGGGTGAGCTGCTTGGTTTTAGTTATCTCCTCCACTTCTCAGAATTTCCGGAGTGTTTGGTCCAGGTTGATTGTTGTCGTTAAGCCGAGTACCGCACGACGTTTGTTGGTATCCGATGTATTGAAATGACCACCAACCAGGCAGCCAAAGACAGAATTCTGTACTATTGGTATGCCTCAACCGTCATACACCTTACCCGGTTCTAGAATAGAAAAAAAGAGCTTCTTACCCAACAGACTGTCGATCTTACCGCACATGTTGTAGCTTGGATCGGCGAGAGGCGCCTCAGTCAAAGCAGTAATATCAACGTCAAACTGTTAACACAGACTAACAGACATAACACTATGAGGGAATTCCCTCAAAAACATCGATCCGACAATTTTCCCAGAACACTAGCTCCACCTTTTATTCACAGTCCCAAACACTCATTTACTGGTGGGTTAGCCTTCAGGTTTGGGAACAATTTTTCACTAGTGGTCTATCCCCCATATGCTTGTTCATATGTCAGTGGCGCCATAATTTCAAATGTGGCCACAGTCCCAACTACAATTATTTTTAAAATGACCGTTAAAGCGGGCGAAGCTTTGTTTTTGAGTGTTATGTCTGTTAGTCTGTGCTGTTAACTCGGATGATCCGGAATCAGATGATTTAAAATTAAAGCCTCCACCACAATGACGATCGAATCGCGATGATATTTGCAGCATGACTGCTTCAATTATCTTGCTGGGTTTCACGGTGGTGATACCGCGCAAAAGAGTGTTGGCATTGCGCCTTTCCAGGCCAAGACGTTTAAAGGCTGATCAGTGAACTCATGCAAGCAGGGTCGATCAATGCACGTACTTCGTGAAAGACGTTGTTTTTACCCAACACCTTAATTACAGTCCATGGTAAAAACTCAGAAAGTTCACAAAGCAACTGGTTCAGAGATCCGTGATATATGCTGTTTCAAAATCCGCTTGTTTTACTTCTTTCACCTTGGTTGACTTTTGATTCTTCGCAGCTGTTGATTCATTACTGATCTGGCTGGAATCGGAGGCAGACCTGGCACCACTTGTGCAAAGCAGTGAATGATGCTTTTGTACACGTTTTGAGCTTCGTTCAATTAAACTGGACCTAAACGTGAAGAACGTTGAACAGATAAGTAAGTTCTCCATATAGAAGTGAATTTCAAGTCCCAATAGGGACCCTTACACGCGCAATAAAAGTGTCATTACTAAGTAGTGTCATTACTGGAATTGTATGGGAATTCCACATTACTCGTCTTACACGTTCATTAAAAGTGGCATTACTGCTCAGTAATAACATTACTAACGCCTCGTGTACGGGGCCCTAATATAAGTAATTCCCCATAAAGGCCTTCAGTTTTTATTTTAAAAGCATAGTTTGATGCAATGAGAGACGAGCAGGCCTATTGAAGGTACACCTTTACCTCATGCCGACACCGTTGTTCCGGGTATTCCGGCTTGCCCGCGACGGTTGGCCGACGACCAAGGGTGCCAACCATCCTTGGTGGGGCCCAACGAAAACCAAGATCACCCCCCCCCCCCCTTTATCGGTTTCAATGCAGCAGACAGTAAAGGCCATAGACGCGGTTGAAAGGACATCGGGAGTTCAACAGCAGAAGAAGAACCAGGTTATGAAGGAGCAACATAAGGGGCCCCGATAAAGGTCAGATTGATATAAGAAGCGAAAGAGGAAGAAGTAGAATAGAGGTTTGTGGAAATGTAAAGAATAAAAGTAGAGTTTGCATCGGCTAATCAGGCATTTCCTTGCCACCAGTGAAACTCCAGGATAAGCGTGCCGACCTTGAGGACTTTGTTTCAGAGAATCTCAGCAGTGCAGGGGTACATACACAAAGCGATACAGAAGGAGTTCGATGAGTTGAGTCCCCGGCGTACATGCTACTAAACTTTAGGCGTGGTCATCAATCCCAAGAAGTCATCGAAAATTCGGATCATCTGCAAGGCCGTGGCCAAGTTAGATGGAATCGCGCTCAACACGATACCGTTGAAAGGGCCAGACTGACCAGATTCGAATTCGGCGAAAACATCGACTGCTTTGGCGTCATAATCCAACAGACCCTATATGTACATTTGATAGATGAGTCTTCATGTGGACAAGAACAGCTCAGCTGAAGGCATGCTCGCCAGTTTGTCCGGAAACCCGTATTCGTACGTTATTTGCTATAACTGATCCCGATCGATAGTATCACATGCAGCTATGAACAGGTAATAAGTGATGAATGGGCACGTTTTATTCGCATTTTACAGAATTTGTGGAATCACGAATATTTGGTCCGTTGTGGCGCATCAGTAAAAGTTGTTTGATGTCGGCCTACGAACTCCCTTGCTAATGGTGATAGACGGCGACGAATAATTTGGGAGGGCACCTTGTATGCAGCGTTCAGCAATGTTTATGCTCGTTAATTGCAGCAATCCAGCTTAGCACCCTCTTTATAGAGGGGAATACTCCCTCCATGCAATCCTCCAGTAAAACCTCCTCATGCCAGATCTTTTAATTCACCCAGGTAAGTGATCTAGCCAATGCCTCTCCTCTTAAGTTAACATACCGCCCTCGGTTTGTGAAATTTTGAAAAGGTGCGCTTATAAAACAATATACGGTCCGTCTTAAAGAGAGGGTGGCAGGTTAACGGTTCAATACGGTACTTTTTACTTCACAGTTTGCGCCTCTCTTCCTATTCACTCTGATGAACGATAGGAAAGCTCTGAAAGCTGGAAGCTTTCACCTTTATTTACATCCTCGTTCTATCTGTCAAAATAGTCCAACAAAATATTTTATATGCAAACTAGAAACGTATAATCACTATTACGAATAAGGCAAGGAAGTATTTTTTTAGTTAATGTACAAACTTTAAAGGAAATAAATGGAGAGAAGGTTTCATCGGAATAGAGGCCGTCAATGCCGATTGTGCTTGCGGGAGTACAACAAATCCCAGCTAGAAGATATCTTTGCCAAAGGATCCAAGTTTGAGAGCAAAATTGAAGCTGCTGTTGCTGTAAAGGTAGGTTTGAACTTTAATATAGAAAATAGTTAGCGTTGAAACGAAACTGTTGCCAACATAAAAATGCATCTTTCAGCCTAGTCAACAGGATCGTACAACCCGTATTTGTACCAACTGCAGAAACCTTGTAGAGCTGATCGAATGCTTCAAGGAAGCTTGCCGGCAGAGTGAAATCTTGCTCACAAATGAAGCCTGTGTGCTTCAATCGGACACTTGGACGTGTCCGGATAGTGGCAACATCATTCGACAAGCCAAAGATTTAGTTAAAGCACATCAGCGAGAAATCGATGCTTTTATCAGCAGGCATGATAGCTTGGGCTTGATCGAACAGGACCACAGAGCCATAGAACTTATGCCGACAGTATCAGAACGAGCCACTGACGAAAAATCAGCTGAGCTGTTGGTCTGCGTCAAAGAGGATGAAGAAGAACCTGTTGGGGACTCTATTTCGTATCTATTTCAGCGCGATAATCAAGATCAAAACACCGTACATGAAGATGAATCAGACGACACTGAATCTGATGGAGGAAACGATCCGAGTTCTAACGCTAAAAGAACGGAACAAGAAACATCTGAACGAGCTAAAGAACGACCGGAAAAAGTCGTATGTTCAACGTGCGGTGAATTGGTTTCCCAACAAGTACTGGAAGGGCACATGAATCGACACCTTGGAGTGCAACCGTTTTCCTGCGACTTCGAAGGTTGTGATGCGAAGCTCCATTCCAAGTTTGCCCTACAGCAACACCGAAGCAGACACAAGACTGCAAACCGGTACTACGATTGCGAAGTGTGCGGCAAGAGGATCAAAGGGACGGCCTACTGGTTAATTCATCGGAAGATACACACAGAAGATCCTCGCTTTTCATGTGAAATTTGTGGCAAAAAGTTCAGACGGAAGTGAGTAGCCCGGTCGGATGGGTTGATGAAATGAATTGTCATCGTCTTTTTTTGTTTTTCAGATGCAAGTTGAAGCTTCATTCTACGGTCCATTCGGGAATCGCAGAGTTTCCTTGCCTATTCTGTGGGAAGTACTTTACGGTGAAACATAATCTTACCGCGCACTATAAGCTGCATGTGAAAAATGGGACGCATCCACCAACGGCGAACAACGAGTAAGAAACCAAAAATGAACGTCCCGTCAAACGTGGTCTTGTGTTACGATCGTGTACTGGTAATCTAGTCTTAGACTGGTTCTATTTTTGCTAAGATTTTTAATAAAAATATTTGGCGGAGTTTGGGAGATTCAACGCCTTTATTACAGTCGATAATTCGTTAGATAGGTCATAGCAGAGAATTTCAACAGTTCGAAATCGAACTTTTAGCCCATAAAGTGAGATGAAACGACGCGTCCAGCCATTCGGCAGTTTTAGAACACCAAAACATTAAATTTAGAAATCAGATTTCTATATTGAGCCTAGCTTACCCTTACTTCTTGTAGAATCGCTCGGCCACTTTGGCCGCCCACAGCTCCGGATGGGCCACCTTCTTGTGGGTGTACATGTTGGAACTGGAATTACACGTTCTGGGACAGTACGGACACGAGTACAGTACCTCACCCCGATGGTTCGCCTCGTGCTCCTTTAACCGTAGGATTCGTTTGAACTGCTTTCCACAATAGCTGCACGCGAATGCGGGTCGCTCTTCGTGATTGAACCGTTTATGACTAGCCAGTGCCAGTTCGTTCACTGCTTCCTTGCCGCAAACGTCGCACGTCACGGGACCACCAGCGAGACAACGTTTCCGATGATTTTGATAGGTGTCTCTATTTTTCAACCACTTTTTACAATTTTCACACTGCATTTTCAAACTAGCCGCACCCTCCGGCGAATGGGAGATTCGGTGTCTCTCCAACAGTGATTTGTGTACGAATCCCTTGGCGCAAATATCACAAACCCAGCTGGACACAGCGCCATGAATATTTTGCTGATGGGCTCGAAGTAGGACTGCTGTACCAAATCTGAAATTTTAACCTTCGTTAACCGATCGGATCATGTCAATGGAAAAAAACTTACGACTTGTCACATTCCTTGCATTTGAAAATTTTCTGCTCCATCGATATGTGATACTTCATATGATTTCGCAGTAGATAGTCTTTATAGAATGCAGCATCACAAATTTCACACTTGAATGGTTTTTCCGAATCAGGTGTGTGAACCCATTTATTGTGCTTTTCTAAACCCTTACTCTCGGTAAACGATTTACTGCATATCTGGAAGCAAAGTACCTTTGCAACACAACAGAAATTATGATTGTTAATCTACCGAAAACGTACCTCACAACGAAACATGTCCGGATTGATGTGTCGCTGGCAATGCTCATACAGTCGTCGTTTCTTACAAAATTTACGCCCACAGCAAATCGCATAGCCGCGCATATTATGATCGGTTCTAAAGTGTTTATCGAGTTGGTAGTAGTTTCTTCCTGCAAAGTCACACTTGTCGCAAACAAGAGTACAGAACCGGCGAATGAACTCATCTTCCTTTGCAACTTCTTCGGCGGATTTTCCCCCTTTCTTGGGGGGTTCTGAAGTTACACTCGCGGCTATAGATATCACATTTGGTGGCTTTAGCGTGGCATACTCCATTGTAGAGTCTTGCTCTTCACAAGCTATAATAGGTTCCGGAATAGTTGATTCAGCTGTGACGCTGACTGTGTTGGATAAATTGGCTGATGATGTCAAAGCTGTTGCGTGGTGTGCCCGCATGTGCGTGTTGAGTGTACGAATCGAATTGAAACTGTAAAAAATCGAAAATTAATCCCAACCTGAATTTATTAAAAATTATTTAACTGAAACTTTTGATTTGAAGTATACTCACTACTTATTACACTTGTCACAATGAATATTCAAACTAGCCACGTTCTGATGCCAACTTTTGTGCCCCGAAAGATGCCACTCACTGCTGAAAGCCTTATCACACTGGTCACATTGGAAGGTCTTCTCCTGTTTGGAGTGATATATCACATTGTGCAGCTGTAGCCCTTCTTCGTCCTTGAACGTTTTCGAAGCGTCACATAGCTCGCACCGGATCTGTGGCGGCGATGGTTCCCTCGCCCCAGATTCGTGCCGACTCAAGTGCTCGAACAATCCAGACTTCTTCTGGAAGGCCCGATTGCAACAGGTTACATATCCTTGAATTTCGTGTATTCTTCGATAGTGCAAGAGTAAACGTGAAAAAGTTTCCGACTTGTGTCCACACAAATCGCAAACAAGCTGAACGTATTTCGCTATCAAAGCGTTTCTCTTGAGGTTCATGCTTTTTAGAGATTTAACATGCCGTTTCTTTTGGGCCGGTTCCTTTAGGCTGGCTGACATCATACGAGTAAAATTTCGTCGTTTTCCAATTGGCATAGACGATTCTTCGGTGGAATCCTCCGACGATTCATCTTCCTGTTTAAACTAACGAAAGGAAGAAAAAATAAACAGTGGACTACCGACATTGTCAAATGCATAATACCTCTGAATCGATAGCGTCCTCACCGATTGGCACATAATCATCATCATCATCTGTAACATTCTCATCAATATTATTTTCCTCTGATTCGCTAGCATCGATAATAGGTTTCAATTTTGTGTTCTCTTCTTCCACCTTTATCAGTTCGCAAGTAAACAGCTCACTCTGTGCTTCATTCTCGTCGAAAAGTTGCTCAGTCTTTACAACAGACTCCAGTAAGTCAGATTTGCTGCACCAACGTTCCTCAACTTCGCAGTAAAATTTGTGAAATTCATCAATCTTCTCCCAGCAGCTGATGCAAAGAACCCTATGTTCGTATTCTGCCGTCTTCAAAGATCAGAATGTAAAACTGATTCTGTGCACAAAAAAGCGTACAAACTTACCTTAAACCAGAAATGCTTTGTTAGAATAGCCTCTACATTTTCCACATTGGATTCATCCAGTATTTGAAGGAAATTTTCTGTTTGTCGGCGGCAGGTTAAACAGTTCTGTAAATTATCGGTCATTTTCGCAGTTGATTCGGAAAATACATCCGATTGAAAACCATGTAAACAACCGTCTTCTTTTTCGCTTCGTACGGGCAGTGTTGCCAAAATGGGCTAAGCTTTTGACACAACAGTGCACGTTTGTTTTATATTACTCATTTTTGCAGGAGACATTTTTTTTTTGCATTGGAAACGCGTCTTTCGACGAGTATGCATTTTTATGACAACTCTTGAACGATCTGTTGGAAATCATCCAAAATTGGTACAACCAAATACAAATTGTGTGCCAATAACGTTTATAATGTATCGAACTTTAAACGGTGTGTAGTTAAATGATAGAATTTGTTGATTTGCACGCAATAAGATATTTGGGTGTCTAGATGAAGTAGCTTTTATGAGAGTTGTTGTTATTAGTCATTTCAAACTACACTGAAAAAAATCCAAACGTTAATTCTATTTGCTTCAAACCGCTTAAAATTCATATGAAGAAGAAATGCTATTGTTATCACGCGCACACATATCTTCTATGTGTCAACTGTATAAACTATGTATGCACACACATAAGTTATATGTGCATATTGTTATAGAATGGGGTTTTATGTGGCTAATAGTTATGAAATGTGAATGTAAGATTAATATTTCTTGTAAATACACACATTAGGTTTATGTGCCAGCAAATAGTGTCTATATGCCTCCGTTAATTGCAAAAATCTATGTGTAAAATCAATAGGCATAACGTTTACTTTTTTTTGAGTGTATGTATTTTGAAATATGATACAACATAGTTATAAAACTTTTCAACTCTCTGTACGATTATTATTCAATTGCTGTCCGATGCACATATTTCTCAAGAACGAAAAATAGTATTTTTTAAATTATTAAAAATAAGCCGATTCTGCGACGAAATGCATGGAGTGACAAGATTGCATGCAAATTGTAGTAACCAAAAAATGAATATGACAAAAATACGAAAACAAGTGAAATTCACTAATGGAATTTTCGATTGATTGACACCGATGTAGTGGATTGCACTGGTTTTGCACTTTCTAGCAGAAGTTTCAATGGAACATACCCAGTTTTCTGCACTTCTGGTAGAAAGTGCAAAAACGGTGCAGTTTCAGTGCACTCCACTACACCGGTGTCAATCAATCGAAAACCCCATAAGATTCATAGTTTTATTTAAATTGTTGGACTGAGGATTTGTCCAAAGTCCATTATTACGATGAAGCGTCCATTCAAAAGCATGCGTTATACTTGGTCAGAACATGCTTGTACTGCTTCCTGGTATAGTTTTGAGCAACCACGTTTTGTTGTCATGCTTGCTGACATACTACGACTGACAACCTTCTCACAAACAAATTTGCCAAGCTGGAGTGTACGCCAAAGTGAGATTTTTAGTCAAATCACAGCATGAGCACCCAGTATTCTTTTGCACTACTCTACTGATTTTCGCTCGTAGAATCCAGTCATATATTCCACCCTTAGATTTGTTTTGTTTTGCATGACCAAACGTCATAGTTTTCTGGTAACGTTTAACCATGGTATTCGTAATCGATTTATGAAATTTGGAACCTTTGGCGATCACTTCAGACCTCGTTGGTTTTCAATATGAACGACCAAAATTATTCAAATCTTTTGCGTTCCACTTTTGATAACTTTTGAAAATGTTTATGAATCTTAAAGAAATTTTCACCACTAAGTACACAATTCTTCCTGTTCAAAATGCAGTATTGTACGACTCGCTATGACAACCGGAGGTGCAGCAGTAATTAAAAGGACGAGTCTAAATTTTAAACTGAATATCTTATAACCCGTCTCCATCTTCACTTAATCAAAGATTACTCAAAAACAAAGTATTTCAATAATTTAGCAAAAATAAGTGCTGAAACCGTCTGCCACAAAATCGTGAAAGTTGTTGACATTTTCTATAAACAAACAAAATGGTATCTTTTGACATACATGTAAATAAAGTACGTACCTTCAGCATAACCTTTCATTATTCCATATTTCAAACCGGTAGTTTTATCATAATCCAGCTACATTTGAATAATATGTACTAATATTTCGTGCGCTCGATAAAAAAATATGAGAATAACGCGATGGTTTAAACTGTTTGGATGCGCCAACACATCAAATATGGCAATTTTGGAGCGTTTCACTTAAAATAGCATGCGGCAGCACCATCTGAATGACAATATATGTACTAGAACCCAAAGTACTACCATGCAATTTTCGATTTTTGGCCAGGTTTTTAAGCAAAACCACCACTGTGCGTCGGATAAAAAGTCTACATTTCATTGTTTCGGACAGCAGCTCAATAGAAGCTGTCTGTTCGATGAAACCTAGAAAGCACATTCCATCGGCCTTATTCTGCGCGGCATATGACGTGAGACGACTAAACTCACCTCTCTTTATGTGACTTTTTTTTCACCCGATTCTGAGAGTCGACTCGGGTGAGGTGAGATTCCCCATTGCGGTTAAATGAACGTCTCACGTCACCCGAAGTGACTCTTCAGAATTGGGTGAGAAAAGTCACGTAGAGTGAGGTGAGATCAGTCGTCACACGCCGCGCAGAATAGCGCCGCATATTTGGAAAATATAGTTTACACGCAGCGAAATTTCAATCGGTTAAACCAACAAAATGGGTTTTTGATTTGAATCGTCACTCTATTATTGATTCAAAACTCAGCGATTTTTAAATATACATTATTTTATTGTTGAACTAAAAATATTATTTTTATTTCAATCAAATTTGATTTTATGTTGGTCTTGCATAGTACCAAATCAGCGTGTATTGTGTATTTTTTGTGTGTATTCTATGCATGGTACATATTTTTTTCCTGATACATGTAAGTAAGAAAAACAAATCAAAAGCATCACAATTCTTTTACTAAATGTAAAATTTCTATTTCCACAGACTTACAACGGTCATAACATACAGGCCAGTTGGGGTGCTAGTGCTACAATTGTACTGACGTAAAGGATGATCTCTGCGTAAGTGTAAATATTAAAATAATTTATATTGACAGTAACATTATCTTTTTAACTTACAGAACAACCCTGAAATGTTGAAAGTTGTATGGCAACTGATTCTGTAAGTTTTAGAACGGTTTTATTATAAATAAAAATTAAACCCTTGCAAAAATTGTTTTATTTTTATTGGAAAGAAACCTAGAAAGAAACAAACATTTCAATAGTAATTGTTTACTATAATAATCGTTGTTTCAACAACAGAATATTGTTGAACTAATCGTGTTCACATCATTCGATCAATAACACAGTGCCGATCGTTTCAACAATTTTATTGTTGATTCAACCTATAATGCGATTAAAATCTAGAAACGTCAAAACCAGAATTTGTTGTAGAAATAACAATATTATGGATTGAATCAAGAAAAGAATATTATTAGCCCTGAGACAATAATAATTATTATTGAATTTGAACCGGAATATTGTTATATCTACAATACATTTTTCTGCGTGTAGCTTTATAGTTTGCGTTCCCAGGTAATGACGAAGCGGACTCTTTAGCTAAGGGCGTATGCTTTAGAAGGTGACATTTATGAAAGACCAATTCGCTCCAATGAATGTTTGAAGATCGTCTCGGCTCATGTCCAATCGCTACACATTAGACGCTCATCTTCGATGTATCGGGCTCGCGAATAGCGGTATCTGCGCTTATGGTAAGGTACCGCTATTCGCCCGTCTGTTGGCGGACGTGTGCGATTAGCATGCCCAGCGTTCTTCATCGTTCACACCCAGATAAACCAAAACCGCTAGTGGGAATCTAGTATGTACCGCATGTCCAGGAAGCATTACTCGCGCATGCTCGTCTGCTGTGCTACCTCGGTAGCGAGAAATGCATTGAAAAACACAGGCGAGTGTGAATGCTCGAAGGGCATGGACCAATTTCTTCACTGGATGAAAACCGGTTTTCGCTGAATACTACTGAATACGGGTTTCCTCCAAGTGAAGAAATTGGCTGTAAGAGTGTTTTCGCTATTTCGCGCGAATAACATCACTGGCTTTCAGTATTGTTCTACCAGATTTCAACTACGGGACTCCCTTCGGGCCCGAGGAGGATCACCCAATGTCCTTATTTGGAATGTACTGGCAAGCCACGATCTCTTCAATATGTCCCTCGTGTACACCTTCCTAATAACCATCAATATACAGATTTAACTACCCCTTTTAATTTTTCTTATCATATTTAGAAGTGCCCTCTTCCGCCCGTACACCGCCGATGGTTTGATGCGACTTCAAGGTAAAACCACGGATTTCCAACGTTTATCAATTTCAAACTTTACACAGGTTTTTAAGGGTGTTTTGTGCTAGCCTGAATGTCTGTTATCTGTGGTTTTAGATTTCGATGTTATGCATGAGACCGGGTTTTCCAAATTTATGCGTAGTCAATGCCTTGGTGCTAAAATCCATTGCGAAGCTTGAGTTTTCATTTCGACAAATTTCAAAGTGTTTTCATTATCATTTCTGGCTGGGACTCAAACATACAACGAGTGGTTTAGGGACCATTCATAAATTAAGTAACGCGTTTAGGGGGAGAGGGGGTACGACAAAGTGTGACATGTTGTGGCATTAGGTTCTTTACGGACACAGTTAACCTCACTTTTCTTGACAGTTCACTTGTACTGTTAACATGGACTTAGAAAAAATTTGTGGACGACTAGATTCGCTCGAAGCCATTCGCAACGAATTTTTCTAAGTCCATGTAAACAGTACAAGCGAACTGTCAAAAATGAACACTTGAGTTCATTTGTGACGTCAGCGTAAAGTATTCAATATGGGGGAGGGGGAGTAAGCTAGAACGTTAAGTAACATGTTTTTCCAGAAGAAAAATTTTTTTTTATGGATTTGTTACGTAATAATGGAGGTGAGTATAGAGAAATTTGTGACAATTTGTTGCATGGGGGAGGGGGAGTCAATTTTGAGCAATTTTTGCGTTACGTAATTTATGAATGCTCCCTTATGTATAAGACCAGACTAGAATATGAGGTTGTGCACTAAATCACAAGTGCGACACACTCTCAAGCCAGATGCTTAGTCACACAATCTCATAAAACATGAAGGCCGATTTCAAGAACGAGCTGATGCGTCTAAATAGTTTGGGAAAGTGCAAGCAATCGGGCGGGTCATGGGTGGTGGATAATGCTTAGTCGCAATAGCAACTAGTTGTGATTCGCGACCCGATCCAATAGCGGGGGCTGACTGCGGGTGTGGTAGGACGAGATAGTGGGCCCTACACGTTCTAGGCCTAATACCACATGCCCCAAAGCAGCCCTGACAAGGCGAGCCAGCGCCGCCTTTAAATAAGCGCTTAGCCCAAATTTCTCTCCTCCCGTGATCCTTCAGCGTTACTGCAAGATTGGCGCAGGCCTAGCTTGCCGCCCATAAAAATAGCATGCTCAGGACGTTCAACAGGAAATTTCGGATGGACAAAATTGGCACAGACGTACGCAACGGAAACGGACAAGAGACTGGAAACTTGGGACATGGAACTGCAGGTTGCTTAACTTTATCGGGAGTACTCGCAATCTTGCCGATATAGTGAAAGGGGTCTACGGTGCGGGTCTTTCGCGGGAACCACACCATCTACCAGAACTGCGGCAATACACACGAGCTGGGAACAGCTTTTATGGTGGTGGGGGAGATGTAAAAGAGTGTAATCGGATGGTGGCCGGTCAGCGACAGAATGTGCAGGTTGAGGATCAAGGGCTGATTCTTCAACATCAGCATAATTAACGTGCATAGTCGCCACCTCGGAAGTAGCGATGACGACAAGAACGAATTCTACGCGCAGCTGCAGCGTGAATACGATCACTACCCAAGACATGATGTCAAGATCGTCATCGGCGACCTTAATGCCCAGGTTGGCCAGGAGGTGGAATACAGACCGGTAATTGGAAGGTTCAGCGCCCACCAGCAGATGAACGAGAGCGGCCTAAGACTAATCGATTTCGCCACCTCCAAGAACATGGCCATAAGGAGCACCTTCTTCCAACACCGCCTCCTGCACCGATAAACCTGGAGATCACCGCAACAGACGCAAAATGATCATGTTCTGCTTGATGGACGGCACTTCTCGGACATTATCGACGTAAGGACCTGTCGGGGCGCTAACATCGACTCGGACCACTATCTGGTGATGGTTAAACTGCGTCCAAAACTATCCGTAGTGAACTGTGTAAGATACCGGCGCCCGGTATAACCTGGACTGACTGAGGGAAACCAACGTCGCTACAACGTACGCGCAGCATCTTGAAGCAGCGCTGCCACCGGAGGAGGAGTTCATCGATGCAGAGAGCATCCTGGGATACGTACAGAGGAGTCGACGGAACGATTGGTTCGATGACGAGTGCTAATAGATAATGGACGAGAAGAATGCAGCACGCGCAGCGATGTTGCTTCAAGCCACTCGTCAGAATGAGGAGTCATATCGACGGAAGCGAAAACAGCAGACTCGTCTTTTTCAGGACAAAAAGCGCCACCTGGAAGAGTCTGATAGAGAAGATGGAGCTGCCGTATCGCTCTCAGGAAACGCGGGCGTTCTTGAAGAAGCTGAATGACTCTCGCAACGGTTTTGTGCCGCGGGCCGAAATGTGTAGAGACAAGAAAGGTGGCATCTTGACGGACGAACGTGAGGTGGTCGAAAGGTGGAGGCAGTACTACAATGAACATCTGAATGATGCGCAGGCGGACAATCAGGCGTTCGAGGAGGACGATTATGTCAGTGTCGCAGCCGACGGGGATGTACCGGCGCCCACTATGAATGAGGTTAACGAAGCTATTCAACAGCTCAAGAACAACAAGGCAGCTGGTAAGGATGGTCTAGGAGCGGAACTCTTCAAGTTGGGTCCAGAGAAATTGGCGGAATGCATGCACCGAATAATCGAAAGAATCTGGGACAGAGAACAGCTAACGGAGGAGTGGAAGGAAGGAGTTATCACCCCGATATACAAGAAAGGCAACAAATTGGACTGTGAAAACTACAGAGCGATCACAGTGACAAATGTTGCTTACAAAGTGCTATCCCAAATTCTGTTCCGGCGCCTATCACCGCTGGTAAATGGATTTGTCGGGAGTTATCAGGCCGGTTTCATCAACGGCAGATCAACAAACGACCAAATCTTTACTATACGGCAAATCCTCCAAAAATGCCGTCAATACCAGGTCCCGACACATCACTTGTTCATCGACTTTAAAGCCGCATATGATACGGTGGACCGTGTAGAGCTATGGAAAGTGATGGACGAGAACGGCTTCCCTGGGAAGCTTACAAGAGTGATTAAGGTAACGATGGATGGTGTAAGGTGTTGTGTCAAAATTTAAGGCGGCCTCTCGGGTCCGTGAAGCTTCACCACCGTTGTTACGACTTCTACGCGGACTCACATTTCACTCTATTTAACGGTACACTAAAACACGAGCATTTGGGTCGTTTTACCGCGGTCTCCTGGAGAATTTCACTTAGTGGACTTTGAACCCTACCGTTGGTCTCTGGGCTAATTCACAAAACTAAACAAACTAGCGGACTAAATTAACTCAAGGACATCACAATTTTATATAAAACAGCTTAATTAGACAGACCTTACATTTATTCAAACAAAAAACAAAATACTTGCGCATAGTAAACTTTTTCACTTTTTCGACGTCAAGAAACTCGTTGCGGCCGGGACGAACGTTGGTCGACTTACTGCTTCAGGGGCCTCCGGGGACTACGGAGACGATCAGAAACAACTTTCAGACCGGGTACTTCCGTCGGTCGAGAATCCAGTTTGGACAATGTCTTGGCCGTGTAACGTTTGGCCTACGTTTATATTATGGTCCGGGAATGGTGCACTTTCGCGAGCTCCTTCGCGCTTTTTTTCACCAACTAGGCTGGCATCATTGGACCAACAGTGCACTCGCGTCGCTTGTGGTTTTACCGGGCCTTTGCCCGCGGAACACTACACTGGGATCCTAAACCGTACCGAAAAAGGACGGGCGGGACGCACTACGGGATTTCGCTGCCGCTGACTTCACTCCTCGGACCTGATTTTTGTAATTGATCCTCTTTTCGACGCGGAAAGCCCTTTTTATCTCCCCCGTGCCCCCGGAAACCATCTCCACTCGCGATCGATGACCTCTTCTCCTATATCGCGTAGCAAAGGACAACATTATTTACAAACATGTATGGGTTGGTGCCCCGATAAAAAGTTTATTTGAGTTTTTAGATCAGATTGGTTGCATGCATAACCTTTACATTGTATAATTTTCACAAAATAAACAAATGAACAAAAAATGTAAATAAACTAACTGACATATAATATAAATAATTGAGTAAATAAATAGTGTAAATAAATCAATATGGAATAAATTAATACATCACACGTAAATAAATAAATAAATAAATAAATAACAAGCAAATGAACAAATAAATAAATAAATAACAAGCAAATAAAAAAATAAATTAATAAATACTGACGGGCACCAACCGAAGACTACTAAACATGAAATAAATATCCTTCAAACATGTAAACACAGAAGCTATGACATTTATTTCACATTTAGACATTTACTGACAATATTTACAAATAAAACAAAATTTCTAGGGGCCTATATTAAGCTGGCCCAGTGATTACGGATTTATTGTGACCAACGAAACACAGGTCACACCGTACGAAATGTGCCATGTACAACACACTGATTAGACCGGTGGTTTTCTACGGGCACGAAACGTGGACAATGCTCGAGGAGGATCTGCAAGCACTCGAAGTCTTCGAAAGAAGGGTGCTGAGAACGATCTTCGGTGGTGTGCAGGAGGATGGCGTGTGGAGGAGAAGGATGAACCACTTGCACCACCACTTGAACTTGCGCGACTCTATGGTGAGCCAAGTATCCGGAAAGTAGCTCAAGCTGGAAGGGTACGGTGGGCGGGGCATGTTGTGAGGATGCCGGATAACAACCCACCAAGCTGGTTTTCACCTCCAACCCGGCAGGTATAAGACGGAGAGGAGCGCAGTGTTCCCGGTAGCTGGACCAAGTGGAGCAGAACCTGGCGAGTATCGGACCAATCATAAATGACGTTGCATTATATGGGGGAGGGGAGAGTTTTGCATTTTGTGATGATGTGTGACGACAGGGGGGTAGGGGGTCATGTCATGCTACGTAGCTTTTTTAAAGGGAATAGGGGTTGACCTGATGTCATGACAACCTTACCCGTTTCATCTAACATCGTTGTTTTTTTACGGGACAAGGGGGGGGGGGGGTAGGGTTACCGTCAAGCTACGTAATTATCCAGGAGGGTATTTAGAGGTTTGTGACGAAATGCTACGATGGGGGAGATCACTCAGAAAATGCTACGTCATTTATGGACGATCCCTTACATTTATGCTACGATGGGGGAGATCACTCAGAAAATGCTACGTCATTTATGGACGATCCCTTACATTTACAGGAAGAAAGTCGTGTTTTCACCGCTAGGCAGTACTGTATATACGAGATTGTCACGACCAGAAAAAATGGTGGGGTAGTGGGGTTACCCTGTAGCACCCCTCCCCTTTTGGCTACGTGCTAACGTGGACTTCTATCTGATTTGTGTGAAGCTTTGGTAAAAAATGGACTGCCTGAAACTCACTCAATTGCAGTGAATGCGATCCGTCAGTGCATTGGGGACCCTTAATAAATTACGTAACGCGTTCAGGGGGGAGGGGGTACGACAAGTTGTGACATGTTGTTTTCGAGGAATTTGTTACGCCATAGGGGAGGGGGGACAGAGAAATTTGTGACAATTTGTTACATGGGGGGAGGGGGAAGTCAATTTTGGACAATTTTCGCGTTACGTAATTTATTAATGGTCCCTTAAATTCTTTCATAAATTATTAGCTAAGCCCTCTAGCTTTCCATTGGTGTGGTTATTCCCATATATTGTTCAATTGGAGTAATGTTGTGAGCCAAAAATATAAGTGTGCCGACAACCGAACACATTCCCCTATCTTCTTTTTCAGATGAAACAAGAATATTTCTTTCCAATAAACTCGACGGTTGGTCTCGCATGAAAGAGAAAAGCTTTATACTTACGAATAGTTCACTACAGTTATCGACTTAAAATATACGAAAATTTCAGCTACACTGATATCGTTTCTGCCTGACGCTAAGTTAGTTTACAATTTAAAATGGTGACCGTAATACCTATAGAGCTAAGAAAATCAATCGATGGATAACTGTTACAGCTACTTGTGTAACTAGTAGTGACACAACACATGCTACTAACGAATTTCTGTCGGAAACGGTTCCAATTGAGCTTCAAATACAGTCATCCAACCTAGTAATAGCATTTGAAGGGGCGCGTTTCCTCATAAAATTAGGTGTCCATACTAAACAAAAATCTACCAACATATCGTTGAAAATTTAAAGATTCGGCTTCTCTCAGATGCAATAAAATTGCGATGTACAAAGCATGTCTCAACTATTCGGTTATTCCGATGTACCTTTCTTTCCATCCGTTTGCTGGTCATGCTCCGTCTCTGACTCCAATGTTTTCACGGAAGTGAGAGCGGTAACCACAACCGGATCTCGCTGATCTCATGGTGTTCCACCGGAGCTTAATTGTATGGACTTGCGAATGTTTGCCGGCGATATCGTGGTCTGACTGAGCTTTCGCAATGCCACCGGGACTGCCGTTAGTCCGGTACTTACGGTTGTCGTTATAGCCGTAGTCGGAGTGGATGGTGTACTATCGGTAAGTTCCGCCTTAACCGGCAGTACCATCACCTTGTCCCGGTGATATTTGCTCTTGTGGGTTGACAGTGACCATTTAGTTTTGAACACGGCATTGCACATCACGCAGCTGTAGGATACCTTGTTGTCTCCGTGTTTGGCCAGTTTGTGCCGCTTCATTGCATTCATCGAGCAGAACTGCCGGTGACACTCGGTGCAGGTGTGCAGTTGTTTGCTCTCCGAAGAGACGCTAGATGCTGTAATTGTAAAACAAATGGAGGAAATGTTTAAAAAAAACTATACAATATACAAAATACAAATTACTATTAGCCAGCTTTCAAATCAGCTTGGAAGTCTAGGAGAATGTGGCTTAAACGTTTTCAAAACGTGTTTATATTCATGAAACTTTATTACTAATTCAAGATCATTGGCGGTTATAAAAATTGGTTTCGACCAACTCGATCTCCGGAAGCATGTGTAGAAAGCATTGATCTAGTTGACAGACCTCATTCTGTATAGTTGAAGACGAACGAAAAAGTACAAAACTATTTTTGGAATCTATTAAGATGGTTTATTTACAGCGTTAATCAAGAGATTCATTCTATTATAAACTATTCACTAATCATGGATCTAGTACCTATATAACATTAAGAATAATTTACGAATATCATACATAGACAACACTCCACAAGACTTCTATTCTCATGTATCGAACTCATTAGTCGTTATGCCGTAACGTGTTTCTGACTACTTATGCTGATGTACATATCCCGATGAGCAGATTCGCTATAAGGTACAATTTTCAACAACAAATCACTTCAGGCGACAATCAGAATCGCGATCCTTAAAACGTTTTGTGATGCTGCAGCGTATCAAATTTACTTTGTAACTAATTGCACCTAATGGATTATACATTTTGTACCACAAATCAATTCGTTCCATCCGTTCTAGATAGACAAATTCCTTAGAACTGCAATCAGAACAGCTTCATCGTGGTCGCAGCCGCCAGCTGCGCCGCGGACAGCACGGTCAACCCGGCTGCCGACGATGCATCCACAGATATTCCCGGGCTGTTGTTTTCCTCCAACACCGAACCTAAGGTTAACGAACTAGTTCGTGGCGAGAGGGCTTCCCCGCTGACTGCTGTTGTCATCGATTGTTGCTGTTGAGGCGGCGGCTGCTGCTGCTGCTGCTGCAGTTTGTTCTCGTGAGCCATGCGCACGTGCTCACGCAAACTGTACTTATTCTTAAACTGTTTGCTGCAATGATCACACTTCTTCGGTTCTTGATTCGTGTGCTGCGTTCGCATGTGCCTCCACAGATTGACCGAGGTAATTACCAATTTACAGATTTGACATTGGGACCATTTGTTTGTACTAACAATATCTAGAAGTAGAGAGGAAGAGAGAACAAAGAGAATGGGATAGCACTATTTTCATTGGTTTTTTTTTTCCATTGCTTCTAATTTAGTTTTAAGTTGTGCTACAAGATATGATTTTTTAGCTAAATCTGGTCACAATTATTATTTTTTTTGAATTATCTACTAGCACGATGAATGAAAATTTAAGGGTCAAACTACAGCATAATTGAAAATAATAATTTAGTACTTTCTCTGTTAACTCTTTCTCATGATCAACGTCATTTACAAATGAGTCTGTCAACGGGGCACAGCAAAACGCAGCCGACTATCTTTTAAAGTAGTCGTCAAAACAATACCTATTAAATACGTCACCATTATGCGAATGCCATTTATTTATTTTTTTCAAATGGTGCTTTAAAAAATCGATTTGCAGGTCTGTGTTATTTCTAAAAATGGTTCACGCATACGTATTTCATAGAATGTATTTCCGTAATTCTTCTCGTGTATTTTTTAGTACTTAGTATTGTAATCATCAAACACCGCTATGTACACTGGTTAGCCCGTCGGAGTGATGCAGCACTGTTCCTCCTTGGAGAATCCATCGGCCGGCAGCAGTTCAACTTTGGGGGCCACTGTTTTGTCGTGTTTCAGCTTCATGTGCCGCTTGAGATTAGCCGTCCTGGACAATACCGCTCCGCAGATTGTACACTTGGTGAGACCCCGGTGGATATGGTTATGCATTGTCAGCGATTTCCAGGCTGCGAAGCTTTTGTCACAATCTTTGCACTTGTACTTTTTCGGTTTCATTTTTTGCTCAAACACTTCTGCGAAATAGAAAGAGAGAAGAGGAAAGAAGAGGTTGTATTAAATTCACCGTTCTCTTTCATACTGTTCTAGTACAGCGAGTTGTACTTCGGTGTTTGGCACCACAGAAAAAGGGGGAAACAAATTGGATTTACTACCGAGTGGAACCGTGGGCATATCGAGTTACAGTGAAATATGTTACAACTTCCCAATTGTTTGCGGAGACAAAATAAATTAAAAAAAATAAATTCGAAGAAGTGTTTGAGCAAATGTGAAACTGGAAAAATACATCGATCTAGTACCCAAGTAAGTCACCAAACAAAGTTTGGCTCTCACACACAGCAGTTCTCGAGAGCATTAAATCCAGCAATCTGTTCCCCTTTTTCTAAATAAATAACATTTGGTATTTTATCGTATAACAGTTAATCAAATCATAACATTTCCAGGAATAACAGATCCGTTCGCAGTACTAGATTGCCCTTAGCTTAACGTATACCAGCCACCTTTTGTTGGTGCATAATCAGTAATCTAGGACTCTTATTAAACTGCAGTTCATTAAATGAAGAGTAGCTCAACTAAAGCTAGGTGTATTTCTATATAATCACTAATGGAATGTAATATCCATGAATTCACAACTCTCAAAGAAAATTTTGGATCTTGACTTTGAGATTATGAACAGTTAGCCGGGCAACCATCCTAAAAAGTTGTATCTGAGATTGGTTTTATGTGTGCTTATATAAATAAGATAAAGAACAATTTGTGTCTATTAAAAGTAACTGATTTATTATCGATCTTTCTATTTCATTGCTAGAATAAATAGTCTATAATAACATCATGTTCAGTCTGCTTTTTGTTACATACGATGCATTTATTAGGTCTACAAAAATAGACACGCCTACAAAATTAAAGAAATTGAAACAAAATGTTTTACATTTTCAATGCTTCTAGGAAGTGTTTCTGAACTCAATACGATTAAAATATACTTTTCATAGCATTCATTCTTCCTTCAGGACCGCTCATCTTGGGGTTTAGAACGTTGAATCTTGTGGCGAACGGTGGTCAGCATTTTCATATAAACTCGCAACTATTGAGAATAACCGTACATTTAATAATTGCACTAAGATAAGAATTATTGGAGACAGACGCACTGTACAGCAAGAAACCGTTGTTTGTGTTAACATAAGAAATTCCTCTAACCAATTAGTAACGAACAAACTAGAATCATCAGCCCTCTCCATTCATTTGTGTTTTGTTAGAAAGCGTTTTTACTGGTCATTGGTATTGATACATAGAGCATCTTCGATATACTTTAGGGTCAATAGGTAATAATCCCAGTTTTGTTTGTTGGACCACCCCTCGGTCCATGGAACAACCCCTCCCTTTTCAAAAAGTTGTCAAAGGTCGTAAAATCCTTACTTTTTTTACTGTTTTGTCCTATGCTATTAGGACTAAAAACATTCCGCGGAATTCTAGAAAGAAAATCGTTCAAGAAAGATGGAAAAGATACTACTTTCAGTCGACTGCAAACCATGCTATTTTACTTTATTGCTTTTACATTTTTCGCTATTTAAGAACATTTCAATTACAAATGTGGGAGAATGGAGAACAGTGAGTATAGTTATGTAAGGTATGCAAACTAGGCTCGGTGGAACTATCTTGGACGATCTTGGATCACATAAATTTAGAGTAACCTCAGATGTTGCTTCAAATTGTTCTCAAAGCCCAATTCGGCAGTTTGCACGTCGCCACTCGCGTTACGGCTTGGCAAGGCCAAACTGTTGTCGAGGTTGGTCAATTAAGGCTGTCTGGCGTAATCTTGATGGTCATATCACAGAGAAAAGCATTCAACTTGTGTAAAAATCCTTGTTTTTTGTGGCTGAGTTCGACTGAATTAACAGCGGTTATTCCTCTACCCAGTCAAACTAGTCCGGAACCGATTCGGACTTCTGAGTGGATCCAGTATGAATTCCAGCTCAAATGCATCAACCGATTCCATACTGAATCCATTCAGCATTTGGAACCGGTTCCCGAATGGATTTGACGGATAGTTGGGATAAGTAGATGTGGCGGCGCTAGTGTTTATCGTATATTAATTCAAATATTTACACACGTTTTTTAAATATTTTTGTTCGACCATGGATGTCCGTTCTATGTGGTCATATCATTAGCGTTTCTGCATTAAAATAGACAGACAGCCTGTGTTGATTATAAAATTAGGGAATATGTATAAAGTGACATATAATTTCTCTTTCGTTTCAGATAGTTGGTACTCGCGCCAGTACAGCTCCGAAGAAAATGGCGGATTTGATGATAGAGATTTATATTTTATGAGACGATCGACTGACGGAGTCGATATGTCTGAAGAGATGAGTAGTGGTAATCTGCAATTTCGTAGGAATCAAGTTTTAATCTTCCGGCAGTCGCGATAGTGCACGCTGCTCTGAAAAACTAGCGAAATGGTCTTAGAGCATCAGCGGCTGCTCGTTCAGTAGGCCATATGCGCGATTTCCGGAGGGTTAAAAGAAGGAATGAGACACCCAGTTCCACTGAAATGAAATCTTTAAGTAGCACTAACACACATATTATGATTGCAGCGAAAACACTTCAGGAATTGTACGGGATAACGCTGGGCCTGTGGCCTTCGACCGGCGTGGTCCATTCTCATCGGTTCGGACGTCTTCGCGGGACACGTGGATCTGCTAGTTGTCGATTTTTTTTTTGAGCTGGTAGTGCAGGACTGGCTCCTAAGCGATTGTTAATTATTCATGACTTGTTTTTTATGATTATTTAACTTGACCAAGCACACCGGTTCTTAGAAATGCAAAGCAGCCCTTTGTGGGGTCGGTATGGTTTGTACGAGTCGAAACGATCTCCGGGTTCTAAAAATTGATGCTAAATGACCTTAAAATGCATGAAACGTCGAGATTTGATGCAATCTCGAAAAAAAAAAAATTTTTAACGAAGGTTCTTTTTTTGTTCAAAGGGGGGAAAATTTCAAAATCGGGCCGGTATTTTTGATGCCAAATGACTTCAAAATGCATAAAGCGTCAAAATTTGATGTAATCTCGAAAAAATTTTTTTGACGAAAATTGACTTTTTTGACGATTTTTGTTCAAAGGGGGGAGTAAGGGAAAATTTCAAAATCGAATTTGCATTTTTGACGCCAAATGACTTTAAAATGCATGAAACGTCGAGATTTGATGCAATCTCGAAAAAAAAATTTTTTTTTGACGAAATTTCTTTTTTGAACTTTTTTTTGTTCAAAGGGAAGAAAATTTCAAAATCGAATTGACATTTTTGACGCCAAATGACTTTAAAATGCATGAAACGTCGAGATTTGATGCAGTCGAGATTTGATGCAATCTCGAAAAAAATTTTTTAACGAAGGTTCTTTTTTGGACTTTTTTGTTCAAAGGGAGAAATTTCAAAATCGGGCCGGTATTTTTGATGCCAAATGACTTCAAAATGCATAAAGCGTCAAAATTTGATGCAATCTCGAAAAAAATTTTTTGACGAAAATTGACTTTTTTTCACGATTTTTGTTCAAAGGGGGGAGTAAGGGAAAATTTCAAAATCGAATTTGCATTTTTGATGCCAAATGACTTTAAAATGCATGAAACGTCGAGATTTGATGCAATCTCGAAAAAAAAAATTTAACGAAATTTCTTTTTTGGACTTTTTTTGTCAAAGGGAAGAAAATTTCAAAATCGGGCTGGTATTTTTGATGCCTTCAAAGTACATAAAGCGTCAAAATTTGATGTAATCTCGAAAAAAATTTTTTGACGAAGATTGACTTTTTTTAACGATTTTTGTTCAAAGGGGGGAGAGTAAGGGAAAATTTCAAAATCGAATTTGCATTTTTGATTCCACGATTTTGACGATTTTTGTTCAAAGGGGGGAACGAAATTTCTTTTTTGGACTTTTTTTGTTCAAAGGGGGGAAAATTTCAAAATCGGGCTGGTATTTTTGATGCCAAATGACTTCAAAATGCATAAAGCGTCAAAATTTGATGTAATCTTGGAAAAAATTTTTTGACGAAAATTGACTTTTTTGACGATTTTTGTTCAAAGGGGGGAGGTAAGGGAAAATTTCAAAATCGAATTTGCATTTTTAATGCCAAATGACTTTAAAATGCATGAAACGTCGAGATTTGATGCAATCTCAAAAAAAAGTTCTTTTTGGACTTTTTTTGTTCAAAGGGAGGAACATTTCAAAAACGGGCTAGTATTTTTGATGCCAAATGACTTCAAAATGCATAAAGCGTCAAAATTTGATGTAAACTCGAAAAAAATTTTTTTGACGAAAATTGAATTTTTTGACGATTTTTGTTCAAAGGGAGAAAGGGAAAATTTCAAAATCGAATTTGCATTTTTGATGCCAAATGACTTCAAAATGCATAAAGCGTCAAAATTTGATGTAATCTTGAAAATTTTTTTTTGACGAAAATTGACTTTTTTGACGATTTTTGTTTAAAGGGGGGAGTAAGGGAAAATTTCAAAATCGAATTTGCTTTTTTGATGCCAAATGACTTTAAAATGCATGAAACGTCGAGATTTGATGCAATCTCAAAAAAAAGTTCTTTTTTGGACTTTTTTTGTTCAAAGGGAGGAAAATTTCAAAAACGGGCTAGTATTTTTGATGGCAAATGACTTCAAAATGCATATGCAATCTCGAAAAAAATTTTTTTAACGAAATTTCTTTTTTGGACTTTTTTTGTTTAAAGGGAAGAAAATTTCAAAATCGGGCTAGTATTTTTTAGGCCAAATGACTTTAAAATACATAAAGCGTCAAAATTTGATGCAATCTCGAATTTTTTTTTTTGACGAAAATTGACTTTTTTGACGATTTTTGTTCAAAGGGGGGAGGTAAGGGAAAATTTCAAAATCGAATTTGCATTTTTAATGCCAAATGACTTTAAAATGCATGAAACGTCGAGATTTGATGCAATCTCAAAAAAAAAAGTTCTTTTTTGGACTTTTTTTGTTCAAAGGGAGGAAAATTTCAAAAACGGGCTAGTATTTTTGATGGCAAATGACTTCAAAATGCATAAAGCGTCAAAATTTGATGTAAACTCGAAAAAAATTTTTTTGACGAAAATTGACTTTTTTGACGATTTTTGTTCAAAGGAAGTAAGGGAAAATTTCAAAATCGAATTTGCATTTTTGATGCCAAATGACTTTAAAATGCATGAAACGTCGAGATTTGATGCAATCTCGAAAAAAAAATTTAACGAAGGTTCTTTTTTGGACTTTTTTTTGTTCAAAGGGGGGAAAATTTCATAATCGGGCTGGTATTTTTGATGCCAAATGACTTCAAAATGCATAAAGCGTCAAAATTTGATGCAAACTCGAAAAATTTTTTTTGACGAAAATTGACTTTTTTTGACGATTTTTGTTCATAAGGGGGGAGTAAGGGAAAATTTCAAAATCGAATTTGAATTTTTGATTTGATTTCCACTCTCGTTCAGACTGCCTCGCTCTCTACCAGCGTCTCTTGTCAGAGTTTATAGTCAGTTCGATTATCGTACTCTCTCTTTTAAAAAATAAATTCCACTGCGTTGCGAACAACGCCAATGATCGCGTTGTCGTCTGCGAAGACGAGAAGAATATGAGATTTCGCGATCAAATCGCAACTTCGAGCGCTATGTTGAACATTGGATTAGAGTGAACTTCGCCCTGCTTCAATCAATCTAGCGTCATAAACGAGTCGGATGTTTCCGCGGTCATTTTGACTCTCGATGCTGACTCATCCAGTGTCATACGAATCAGCCTAAACAGTTTTGTCGGAAAGCCATGTCATAGCATTGTCTTCCATGTTTCGTTTCACTAAATCGTACGCTGTCTTGAAATCCACAAGCATGTGACGAGTTCGCAAGTATTCCCGAAATGTATCCAGAATTAGTTGCAAGGGAAACATTTGGTTTATCGTGAATGGTTCTTCTCGAAATAAGCCTCGGTATTCGCCGATAAAGGATTTAGCCAACGGGCAGTCTTCTAATCGAAACTCTCCGAATTTGGGACACTTCAAATTTAGAAGAGTCCTAAAACCAGGGCTCATCGCCAAGCCCAGGACACTTCCATAGAGAACTTGGCCCTAAACCCACTTGGTACATTATTTCGAACATGGCATAAGTAAATTTGTAAATTTGGTCACAGTGTAGCTTAACTAAAGAGAAAATAGTCGTAGCCAAAGTTTCTATGTGATATAATCATTGTAATACTGATTTAACGGAAAAGTCCCCGGACCACGTCAAGGTACAGTATCATGCGGAGGGCATATGAGGCCATCAAAGAAATTCGAAGGTATTTCTTCTTCCGCCCAGACCATCCCGATCAAGCAGTGGATTGCTTCAAACCATTTCTTTTACCTTTTTAAAACATGAAAAAAATAAAGTCGCCACGGTTGACAGCTACCCGGACTTGATCAACGCAAGCCCAGCCCATGCATCATCCAAGATGACTCTAATTTTCAGTCGTTTGTTCAAAGTAAAAACGAAATCTTCGCCAGTTAGTTTTGACTGGATTTCAGTCGAAGCGAAACTCCGCCCAGGAATATAATATGCGACAATCGAAGCATGTCTGTCTCTGTATGATGACATGTAACAGCGATCAGTGACAGTTAACCTGTTTTTATCAAGAGTGAAGCCTAATAGCCGACGTTCTGGTCACACTTTTTTGTATACGATTTGCTCCAGAACCCTAGGTAATTCGCAGTCGTGCAGCAGAATTGATATCAGCTTCGTTCGAATTTCGCCGCCGCCGAAGATCTGAGTTTGGAAATCGCTAGGAAGCGACAAAAACTTCAAGGGACGACTTATCATACTTGCCAAGACATCAATTTCGGAAGACCTCTTGTCGAAAGACCGGGATGGGCGGAGGTCGCTGGTAGGATGAACACGAATGTGATGGAATGGTTAGAAGTAAGCGTGCGATTTCGGTCGTCGATATATTTAGAAAACCAGAAAGAGAACTGCGGAGATTTTGAATCGAATTACTGCCTACCCATGTAGCGTAAAAACGTATTGCCAAAATGCTGTTTTTCTCTCCGCAGTTTTTTTCCCTAGTGTTTCCTAGATATGATGAAGCTGGAAGTAGCACATTCGAATCCGGTTTCTTGAGAGTGACAAATTTTTCAAGACTTGAACTTGCCTAAAAATGCTTTCGGAAGACCTCATTACCAGTATTTAGGCGATATGATTTTCCGACCAAAGTGCTGGACGAGTAATCCACGCAGCCAGTCAGAGACGAAAGCCAGTGGCCATCAACCGGCGGTCCTCGAACACGCGGAAAGCAGTAGGACGTGGAAGAAGCCATCGACGATGAATCAGCACAGTGACCAGTGAGTCGAAGTTTGTCTTTCGTCTCTAGTTTTTCTAAATAATTAGTCCTTTTAAATTGAAGCGTGTTTAAAACGTTCAGGCGACTTTTTCCTATCGCGGTTGCCGACCCTGCGATTCTAACGAGGGTCTTGTTACTGGGTTAGTCGCTCATTAGCTACAATACGTGTCGTGTTTAATCATGATAAGGCTTGTCAGCGCCAGCCCGCGCATTTGCCAACCTGCATCGTAATCTGGATCTGCCCCATCCGAATATTTTGTTGTCGTGGGCAATTGGTGGGATTTTAAAATCTCAAATCTTTTGACAAAATAAAAACAGTCGATAAGTTCACGGCTTGTTGGCCACTTTTCAACACTACATTTTATCGCAGCAACTAGCATGCTTTTGCACATCGCTCAAGATGATTGAAAATTAAGAGGTTACGGTGAAGGGGTTGCGTTAGTTACAAAAATACCCTAGAATAAGTTTTATTGCTTTGTGATGCTAAGACTCGATGCTAAGAAAAATTTAAAGAGGACTCTTTAGTCTCCGGTTATTATTTTGGACGCCACACAATGTTAGTTTAGTAGTGTTTTAAATTAATAGGTGACGCTTAACCGCATTCCCGGCTTTTATACAACGAAACAACTTTAAGAGATCCCGAAAGAAGAACAGAATGACGAGTTAACTTTTTGATCTTGTTAAATGAAAACCCGTAAGGAATATAAAAGCTACCGAATTGCCACTACGCATTCAAACACATACGTTACACACAAGCTCTTCCCATTCTCACTCTTTCTCTCTCTCTCTCCCAGCCTTACTTCAAATTGCTGATGTTCTTAATGTTCAGCTTGGCATCCAGCTTGAGCGTAATTTTGTGTATCTTGCTCAGATGAATGCGCATGTCGTAGCTGCGTGAGAACGAACGCAAGCAGACAGGACATTTCGTTTTCCCCGAATGCAGATCCTTGTGCAGGGTTAATGACATCGGGTGCTTGAAGCCCTTCCAGCAGATACTGCAGCGGAAACGGAGCTCAGCGTCTGGAAGATAACAAGAGAGAGAGAGAAGAGCACAGGTTAGACGCTTGCCTGGCAGTTCAGCAATAAAACAGTTGCCATTCGAAATAGAATGAAGGGACAAACACAACGGATGAAGAAATTTTGTGTAAACATGAAGCTATGTCAGTTTGAAAATAATGGTCAAATTGTTCTTGGGTAAGCTATAAGGGTATTTCAGCATACTGATTCAAAGCGCAAAACAAGCTTATCCGGTCGTGTTAATGTTTTTTTCGACTTAACCGTAAGCAAAACCAGACTGCTAAAATAACCTTGAGACATCGTCTCTTCAAGTGTAAAAACAATAACCTAATAACATGACGGGATTAATTACAGCTGATGAACGAAAATAGAATAAAACAAGTGAGTGATCCGAGTGATAGTAACAAATGCTACTTAGAGTTATACGAAACAAAAACAAAGGAGTCTTTTAGAAATATACTATGAAATTAGTGAATAATAGTATATATGAACATACGTGATCGTTTACGTACCTAACGAGCTCCGGATCGAATTCACGATAATTTTATTCTATTTCCCTTCTTCTATAATCACTCGACAGTTACCGGAAAACATCACTGAATTTTAATATTATCACTCGTGTAAAGTGTGCACATTATGCGAGTATCTTTCGTAAACGGAATTTCACGCAGCATTAAGACAAAACTGGCAAACATGTTTTCAAATATAGCTGTATAAGCATGAGTGTCTCAAGAAATGTATACTACCTTTCATTAACCCATTATATCCTGGCGTTTGAAATCTTTCGTTTAATACGTATTTTATTTCGACATCTAACTGCTTTATCATTACAGTAATGAGAACATTACACCTAGTATTTCTTTGTGAGATAAGACAGTAGCGGATTTTTTTTTTGAGAGTTGTCCTATTGGAGCTGTAGAGCTAGATTCTCGGAAGGATTCCGTCAGAATCACTCATGACAATTACAGACGAGACGAAAAATGTTTTCAAATATAACTCAACAGGAGAACACCGGCGTAGAGTTTAATAATGATAGTCTTATAAAATGTAAATTTACGACTAAATAAAAAGTAGTTCTCAAGGACAACAAAATTGAACACTTTATAATCATAATCTGTTTTCCTAAAATACCATCATCGATCATACATTCAATGCTCAAAAATGATACGTTACAATGCTACATACCGTACGGAATGTGACCATTCCAATAGACTTTGTAGCTGATTATAATCGTATAGGATCGATTCACGGGATAATGCAAATCAACTGACCACAAAGGCTCTTTTTGGTTGTAGTTTGAACATATAAGCTGACCTCTGACGAAAAAATCCTGACACCTTTCACCAACGAAGCGTTCACCACACTCAGCTAGATGGTTCGCGCAGTGTACGGATTTTTTTGACAGAGTTGGTCAGCTTAAACATACAAGACCAGCGTCTTACCCCGACATTAAGGCGTGGTGGTTTGTGCAAAAATTTCTAATCGCAAAATAAATGAAAAATCACAGAACCCGCTTTAACCACTTTGTCATGCTCAATTGTGAAAATTACAGTTGTTCTGCGCATTATTGTCCCATGGATGAACATAGAACAATTCATGCGTATAACGGCAGTTTAATTATCACCAAGATGCCGATATGTTAAAATCCCGAATAATTGCCATTTCAATTTTTAGTTTTCAATATCTTGCCAACGCTTATCAAATATCCCACGCATCACACTGAAATGAACAGATAGTAAAAACACTCACCTTGTAACAAAGTAGCCTTGGTCTGATCATCTGTCGCTCCTTGGAAAATCCTACCTGAAAGACAACAACCGACGAAATAGATGAAGTTCATTTCTAATCTGCTTTCATCAACTACTAAAACTTACTCATATCCATATCCGATGCTTCCATTTCGATACCGTCCTGATTCATATCCTCATCATCCTCGTCCTTATCTTCCATGTTCTCGCCGACCAGCTCGTAGCTTTCCTCTGGAAATAAACCACATTCAAGAAGAAAAAAAAAGCATTTTCAATCTGAATTTTTCAATTCAATCTAAATTCAATTACCTTGTATGTAGGAGGTATTGTTCGCACTCGAAGCATTAATTGCCTCGCTACAATCGATGTATTCCGGTATTTCCATCTTCAGAGTCGCACCACTGGCCTGGGCTGCTTCCACATAGGTTTCAACTGGGGAAAAAAATTACCAGCATTAGTAGATGTTACAATTTTTGGAGCTAGAGCAGAATACCTTGTTCTTGTTCCTGCACCCGATGCTCAACCGATTCCGCCTTAGCCGTCGTAATGTGGTAGGTTTCCGTGGACGTCTCGTAGATTTCCGTGTCGCCAGATCCGGCCGCTGCACCCTGGGGCACTTGAGTCGTCACAACAGTCGTAGTCGGGCCACCCGATTGGTTCGGGGTGGACGTAATAATCTGTTGTACTTTGATCTTCTTTTTCTTCGGTTGACTGACTACACTTTCCACCACTTCCTGCAGGGTTGTGGCTTGGGTCTGCTGCTGCTGGGGTTGTGATTGCTGATGATGCGTTTGGACATGCTGCTGCTGCTGTATCTGTGGTTGGTGCACCTGTACTTGCTGTTGTACGGTTGCAGTTTGTTGTGGTTGAACCTGGATCTTGGCAGCAATGGTATGCTGTTGTGGTTGGGAAATCGGGACGGTGATGGTGGCTCCGGTAGCAGTCAAAGCCGGCATTTCGGCGGATGCAGCTTTGATAATGGTTTTGTTCAGAATCTGGGGAGCTGTCTGAATTTGAGCCTGCAGCAACTTTGCAGGTTGATGTACGATGGTTGAATTCGACGGCAGAGTGAGATATACGGACTCGGCCGTCGTAATCGTTGCTTTATCCAGCAGACTTTGATTCTGCGTCTGGATGATTTGCTGTGCCAACGAGGATGTTGGTTGCTGGGTTTGCGGCTGTCTCGTATCGCCACTGTTGTCGGTTAAACCACGGATCGAGAGCAGCTCAGCTGTATGCAGGAACGATGGTAGCGATTCCTGAACTACGCTGACCTCTCCCTGGTACATGAATTCCACAATCGACATCAAGTCGGTGTATTTCACATTCTTGAATATGATCACCGGATGTTGGCAGGGGTTCTCTTTGAAAATCTCCTTGAAATAGGCGCTACATGCTGATAGCAAGATCTTGTGAGCCCGAATTTTTCTGCCCTCGCAGCAAAGTGTTACGTCTACGAGGTCTTCCTCGTAGCGGAGCGAATCGAACGCGCCGGTAATGTAGTTGGTGTAATTATTCCACCGAAGTGAAAACTGCTGAGCCGACATTCTGATGCGGATGCCGGACTCGACCTAATGCTGAAAAAACGATGATCGAGAATAGGATTATTACTTGAAACGCAATGCACAACTTCGCAATGTCGTTTATGTGGGGAAAATGTTTACTTTGTCTAGGCTCACCAAATTGGTTCAGGTCAAATTAAGGACACGTTGAATTGCGACCGAGATAAATTGAAGTAATGTAATATCAAGGCCGAAGGAAGATAACCCACTATGGTCAAGCTTGTTGTATTTAGAATCCGGATACCAATAATTCTGCAGCAGTGCCTCTAGTGGTCGAATTTAAAGTGTTCTGACAGAGACTTGTTTGGAAAATACAGGTGTTTGAGTAGTGAAAGTGTCGTCAGTAAAAAATTAGGCTCGACGGAAGCCTAGAACAGAAAATTAATAATGCATACACACGTATCGACAGGAACCGGGCCAAAAAAATTTATCTGTTACAGCACAAGGTTCCCAGCAAATTCAAGTTGATTTTTTGTAGATAAATTTGCTAAGAAACTGATGTTCTGGCAAGAAATTTGCAGCTGCGGGCTCAAATCCAAGCTTTTTCATTACTAATGGGGTTTTCGATTGATTGACACCGGTGTAGTGGAATGCACTGAAACTGCGCCGTTTTTGCACTTTCTAGCAGAAGTACAGAAAACTGGGTATGTTCCATTGACACTTCTGCTAGAAAGTGCAAAACCAGTGCAATCCACTACACCGGTATCATTCAATCAAAAATTCCATAAGAAAACGATGGACTCGAAGCTGTATAAGCAAGAGTGTCTCGAGAAATGTATACGAACTTTCATTAACCTATTATATCCCTGCGTATGAAATCCCTCGTTTTATACGTATTTACTAAAGAATTTCGACATCTAACTGCTTTATTATTACAGTAATGAGAACATTACACCTAGTATTTCTTTGTAAGATAAGACAGTTGTGGATTTTTTTTGAGATTTGTCCTACTGGAGCTGTAGAGCTAGATTCTCGAAAGGGCTCCCCGTTAGAACCACCCACTACAATTGCAGACGAGACGGGTAATGTCACCCATTAAAACACTGCTTTTGCAGCGGGTCGTGAATCTCAATGTGATATTCATTGTACGGTTCAGATATGTGCGGGAGTAGGGATTTCGCGCTGCGCGTGTACCGTCGCGAAGGGCTCGAGCGTTTATACGTTAACGTTTGTACGCGATCGCGTGTGCTAACGTGTATGTAACTTCGCGCGCATCTATTGTACGAACGTGTGTCTTTTCGCATATTCACGCGTGTTCTTGAATGATCGCGCGCGGACCGTGAATCCGAAACTTAATTTTCGATGTACGGTTCAGACACTAGAAGAAAGTAAGTTCTTCCACGTCACTAGAGTCCCCGGCCTTATCGCCATGGAACGTATTGTCTAGTGGATATGAACGTTATTTTTTGATTGGTCCAACTGATTGTATGGGCCTAAGTTGCTAGGGCGGAGGGAAACTGTTTCCGGACGTTATCGATGCATTATCGCGCGAACACTGGCGTCCCTGGATTCGCGTTTGGGGCAGCATTTGTAAATTCGTAAGTAGTAAAGCTTTCACCTTATTACCGGGGTGTTACAAAGTTTGCGCAACCGCAGACGTAGTTGTGTGTGTGGATGAGCGCGAAGGCCTGAAGCGTTCGAATGTTATGTTTGTCGCGTGTGTGTCTTTGCGTGTATACATCCGATTGTAACCGTGTGACCATTCGCGTATTCACATGTGTTGTACGCTCGCGCGGACCGTGAATCTTATACTAAATTTTAAGTGCGCGGTTCAGACGCTAAGAGGGAGCGGGGGAGACCTAGGTTGTTGGAACTGAGAGTAAAGTCCTTTCCTCTAATTTAATGACGTCAATATCAAAGCCTTTCTTTCGCCGATGACATGAAAAATTTTTAACAGATAAGTGATTCAACCGATGGCGAATTGCTTTAAAGTGAGCTGGACAGCTTCAGTACGGGGTGTGATCCGAAGAGAATGGTTCTAAAACCGAACAAATGCTCATTCGTCACATTTTCGCGAAAACGTCATCCGATCCAGTTCAACACTAACGTTCAAACCTCATACTCAATACATTGTGGATAATGCATCCAGACAGCTGGGATTCATCTTCTAGATAGCAAAACACTTTAGGGGTGCATAGTGTCTGAAAACTCCTTATTGTGCCTCGGGCCGCTCAATACTAGAATATTTTTCTGCTGTTTGGAATCCTTACTCCCACAACGGGGTTGACAGAATCGAAACTATCCAACGCTGGTGGTTCATTCGCTTTACACTGCGACAACCCTCATAGCGAAACAGATTTCTTCTACCGAGCTACGAAAACCGTTGTCAGTTAGTACGTCTCGATACTCTTAGCATCAGTAGGGATTGCCCTCGACCCCTATTCGTCTCAGACTTACTGTCTACCAGAGTGGACTGCTCTACAATCCTCGAACGCGTGGATCTTCAAGCCCGCATTACGTAATGACTCTCTCATGCGACTACCTTTCAAGAGAACCAAATATGCTCGCCAGAGCGCTGTTACCGAATGTTGGCGTATGTTGAAGTGTTGCTACTGCATTCGACTTCCACATGACGAGGAATGCGATTAGTTTTTATTCTATTCTATTCTAACCCTTACACAGCCAGTATTGACAAGCATCCTGGAAAACACCGCAGTTATTCTTTAGTGTTTTTCTTGTCAACATTAATAATTGAAGCATATTATGTGTAATATGTCGCAAATATTAAAACGGCCAGGCCTTCTGTGCAGAGTTGAGTTAAAAGGTGTTTCAAAACTATACGGCAATTTATTTATTTAATGAATAACTTAACTAACGAATCGTTTTGAATCTTGAATGAGGAAGAAACGAGGACAACCGTACCGACCGTTTCAGTTTATAGGAGATTGGGATATATCTTTGGGAATAACTTGGCTAAGAAGGTTAATGTCATTCCTTTGGTCTTTGAGGATGGGGCAGAAGAATTTACTCCTTGCCCTGGCTAATAAGCCTAGGTTAAAGCGCCTTTACTCGCTCTGCTGGTCCATTTTGTTTCTTTTCAAACACAAATACTGAGGCTAGAGCGACTAAAAATAGAATTATGCTAATCGCATTATTTTATTCTCCAGTCGCTGCCACTTCATCTGCGTTTGACTGAAAAAAAAAACAAAATGTAACAGATACACTTCATCTAATTTAATGCTATAAGCACCACAATGGCTGTCTGTGAAGCAAAGAATCAATTACTTGACAATGGTGTTCATTTTTAAAATGTTTGCCCTGGGTTAGTGGTAGGCAACTTTCACTGAAGGAGTCTGATGTCGATGGTGCAACTCGACCGGATTCACTGCCACTAGGTACGCCTACTCTCACCCTAGCAAGTGGTAGTACCGATGTTTTGGTCTGGCGAGAGGAATCCTACAGAGTATCATCGGAAACGGAAGCCATTATATTCAACTCCCTATTGCATCAAGTATGCTCCCAGAATGGAAACATTCTTGATAGACCCAGGTAATTGGTGGATCATTCAAAATGCATCTAGTTACGCTCCATTGAAGGAAAGGTCATGTCTGCAAACAAAACCAGTCCGTTGTTTTGTTAACTTGTATCACCCTTCTCCTCTACAAACTCCTCCCACGAACTTCATATTCAGGAAAGTACCAGCAAACCTCACTGAAGCACTGACATGTAACCCCTGTTTCTGATTACCACTATGGCTATGAACCTAATAGAGCCATCCAAGACAATAAACAACAACAAAAACGAAAGTTCTGGACTCCCACGGCATGACAGCAGGAATCCAATGGATCGATCGCTGGTTTCAGTCGCTTGATGCCACACGGTATCTAGGCTGATTTGATGCAGAACAAAAGTGTTATCAACCTACTAGTGGCCTCTATTCCCTCGCCAAGTTTTTAATTAAATAATTGAACAATATAACTTCAAGAACAATCGCTAAAAAGATAGAAGACATAACTAGAACGGGCTCACCAGTAATAAAGGTCCAAATTATTTCACTCCGCTGCCATCACTTGGGACTGTACTATTCCAGTAGCGAAGAGCCCTTCTCCTCTTACTCCTAATTTCCTCAGTCGTCACCGAAAGATATTTTTACTTTTACCACAAATTATTTTTCACGATGTTTAAAATTTTCACCGAAAAACAAATTAACGACGACAAATTTTCGCAGCCAACGCACATGGTTACTACGATCAATCTCGAGGAATGCGATTAGTTTTTATCTAATGTAACTAATCTATCCTTAAATTCTTGAGTTAGAGCAGACTTAACAGCAAAATCTCAAAAGGTGAGATAATAGCGTAGCGTTTTTCTCGAAATCCATAAAATGTCATTTAGTCTGGCCTGATTTAATACCGACCATCTGGTCTATTGTGGTGATCTTTGGGAATCCCAGCTTGGGACGCCCTGGATTAAAGAGATTCAATAGCAGGGCTCATCGCCAAAGCCCCGAATTGATCTACTTGACATTACCCCAGAGACAAAATTCGAACCTGCAACCCTTGAGACTTCAGCCCAATTCGCAAACCCTTTTGCTATCCCAGGGCTATGATGCGGACGTTTAAATCACCATTGTGATCAATTTTGACAGTTGTATACCACCAAAAAAGTCTTAAATATAGTATTTGCACTTACGTGAAAATCAAAAAAATCAGTTGATTAAACGAATGTTTTAAAATTTTCTATGCTGTACTTCCACGAATGGTACACGAAACCATTGACTTTGACTTCCTTTTTATTGATTTGTCAGCATGGCAGGCTTCTGAAATTATTAATCTTTTGGGCATTTTAAAAAATAACGCGGCGTTTTTCAAGATTTTTGATATTTTTTGTGTGTAATATACAAGTATAGCGAAGCAGTCAAACTCAAATCAGGAATTGTAGATAAGTTTTCAGAACAAACAGTAGAAACTCTTGCTACGTTGCTTGTTTGTCTCGTGTTGATCAAAAGAGAGTGTAATATCAAGGCCGAATGTGTGAAAATGAATTAAGTGCAAAGCTTGCTCCAATCCCAGTTCGCGGGTTCCACTGTTTTTCTAGCCAACTAGCCTTTGAAAACATCAAAACAACCCAATGTAAAATCATGGGTTAGGTCCACTATATGATTGTTTTTTGTAGCTTGAAAGCTTGTACATCACAATAGCCCTACCAGGAGGCTGGCTTAAAAAGAACATCTCTTCATGCGGGACATCGTGTTTGACTAGGCGTTTGCTGAGGAACACAAATCGTGTGTCTTAAGCGGACCTACGAGTGAAAATAATGAAAATAAACCAATTATTGATCAATATATTGATCGCGTAAGGACATTCTAAAAATATTGATTTTGTAGAATTCAAATGGGATTGACGTATAGCGGACCCTACACGAGACAAGAATATTGTCAATAAATATAGTGACAAGACTGCTTCAATCCATCAATCCCATTTGAATTCTACAGAATCAACATTTTAAAGATCACCTTACACCATCAATATATTAATCAATATATGATTTATTGTCAATATTTCTGCTCGTGTAGGGTCCGCTTATAGAAGTAGTCTTGTCAATATTTTTATTGACAATATTCTTGGCTTGTGTAGGGCCCGCTTCAGGAGCTGACGGTAATCCGACGCTATCTTACTCCTGTCACTAAGCTAGTGTCGGATTCTGATGACAAAGTCGAAACGCAAATTCCATAATCAATTTTAAAATATTTCCAACGTAGACTTATAGTGCACTCATCTTGTTTAAACGTTAATATCGCTAATAGAAAATAAACCATTCCAAATGAACGAAGAATTAGCTGTCCAACATTTTTGTAAGTTAATTGCAGTGAAATAAGTGTTGAAACCCCAATAAAAATGATTGTTCATTGAAATAACTAAAACTGACATCGCTGATATCAACAAAATTGAAAGTGTCCACTTTAGAAAAAAAAAATCGATAACCACTATTCATAACAAGAGTCGCTCAAAGGAAATGACACCAGGCAAATCAAAAAATGCGCACAAGCACTCAAATTCAGCCCAGTATACGTACCTATCGCTAGCACACGACAAAAAAAAATCACTTCGAGAAGATGGACTCCACTCACGAGCAAACGCAAAAGCGATGTGACGCGGCACTCCCGCCCACTTCCCCGTCCACGAACCGAAATAACAGGCTTGTGAACCAGTGTTGCAGATTTATCGTGTTTTCTGGCTATAAAGTTTCCCTTTTTTTTTATTGAAATGGGTTTTTTCTGGACGAATTTGACTTTAAAAACATCAAAGAAATAACTTTAAAGGTACATGCCAATACAAACGGAAGGCTTCATGTGTTAAGAGCGTAGCAGAAACCATGTAGACGTACAAATTTAAATACCGAAACCTTAATTTCTGATAAAAATTTACTTGAATTTTCATGGCATGTTACAATTATACAGGTTTTAACCTACAGAACATTCGTCCTGTATTTATACCCATTCAAACATAAGTGTTCGATCGATCATAAAACATTTTGTTGGTGCAAATCTTACTTTAAACAAGAACGAATGGTCAAGTATTTTTTTATTTCAATTGAATCCAACTTTCGTTAGTTGGAATACTCGTTTGCAAAAGCGTTTCGTCCACCTATCGCATAACGTCGAAAATATGGCAACACTGCTCGGAACATTTCATCGATGGAACCGAGACGGGGAATGAGAAACCGGGGGGTTACGAGAGTGAACACCAGCAGAGTGGGAAAACCTCAGAGCACAGCGAAGAGGTTGAAAATTACTGCAGCTTCAGCTTTTGCGATGGGACCAAACTTAAGGAGCATTTTCCGCTTCAACCAACATCGGGTACTTACCAAATTATGCTGCAAAATGTTCTGCAACCTTTCGGGCGCACTTTTGCACTGTTTTCGGCCGAAAATATACAACTTTTGCACTAATTTTCAAAATCAAATGGATCCAGCACTCACGAGTCACTTGTTTGTGGCATCAAAGGCGGAGAGAAAATTTTTCCTCGTTCCGTGAATTTGTCAAGCAGCGTCACGCAGCTCAAGCAAAATGAGCGCTCGCAGGTAGGGCATACACAGGGTGGCTTTTAAATATTTTTAGCTTAAAGTTGCTCAATTGTCGACCACGAGAACTGTCAGATTACTGTTTGTTTATTGTTTACTTAAGTCGCGGAAATTGATCAACCTATATCATTAATTAAATTATTTTTTTTATAATGAATGTTCTGACTCTGATTTGAAAAACTAAAATGTTTAAAAGTGCACCATGCTGCATGATTTGCAGCGAAAGATCCGAACGATTTTTATCTATATCAGACAACTTTGACGGTCAAAAAATCGAATCCATCCTGATGAAACACTTTTGGTTTAAGGTAAGTTCGTGCATTATTTACGCAACATAGTTTATCTTCTACTGTAAACTATGCTAAAGACCGCAGATTGCCAGAACCAGTTCGTGTGCTGTAGTTGCTGGAAGAGGATATCGGATTTTCATCAGCTATACTGTGCGGTCGAGACGCGCTGGTTCTATGTTAAACCAGCTTTACTGTTCCGTTGCGAGGAGTGTGACCACTCAAAGGCCTTCAGCACTGAAACTGACCTGCAATTACACACTCTGTTGCTTCACTCCAAGGAAACCGACAAGGTACACAACTGCGATCAATGTGATAAATCTTTCGCCACCGAATGGCAGCTTTCTAGTCACAAAGCATGGCACCAGGATGTGGATAATTTGAATATTTCGTGTAACGTATGCAACAAACAGTTTAGTATTTTCAGCTATTATGAAGGTGGTTATCTGTAACTTATATTAACTGGTTCGATTTCAGATTTGCGTCAATGCACACCCGAAATGCTCATGTGCGGAATCAACATTCGGATTATTCGATAGCCAACATGGCAAAGGTAGTGATGACGCATGAAGAGGACAACGCTGACAGTATGCTGATAGCGACAACAGAGACAGAAAAGGAAACCGCTAAGAAAATACAAAAATCGGCTGAAACAATAGCTCAGGAGGATGAATTGATCCGACAATTCTGCAATTTGTCCTGTAAAAGGTGTGAGTATGTTGGTGATAATCTCTATCAACTTTTGAAGCACTATACAACCGATCACCAAATGCGTGGCTATGCGGAGTGTTGTGGAATTAAGTTTACTAAAAAACCTCGCTTATATAACCACTGTCAATTGCATGTGAATCCGAATATGTTTCAATGTGAGGTGAGGATACCTGATCTAAATTACTTTATATTTAATCGTTTATTGCTTTTACTACACCCTGATAGATATGCAGCAAAACCTTCTCTCAGAGTGAAGCGCTGGAACAGCACAATCAATGGGTACACACTCCTGACTCTGCAAAACCATTCAAATGTGATATTTGTGACGCAGCATTTTGCAAAAGTTTTCAGCTCCGGTTTCATATGAAGTACCACATTGCCAAAGAACAAAAAATTTTCCAATGCAAAGATTGCAACAAATCGTAAGTCTTACTATTCACTTGGGATCTTCATTCATCTTGCATGTTTTTCAAATTTATTCCAGCTTTGGCACCAATCTTTTACTTCAAGCTCATCGCCACAACCATCACGGAGCTTTCAGCAATTGGGCTTGTGATATTTGCGGCAAAGGTTTCACGCACAAGGCACTGCTGGAAAAGCACTACCTTTTGCATTCGGAGCAAGGCGCTGCAAGTTTGATGGTACAGTGCGGACACTGTAGCAAGTGGCTGAAGAACAAGGACACCTATCAGAGTCATGTGAAACGATGCCTCGCCAGTGGCTCTATTACTTGTGATGTTTGCGGGAAAAAACTAGCGAATGAGCCGGCCTTGGCACGACACAAACGAGTCATACACCGGCATCGTCCAATGCTAGCATGTAGTTACTGTGGTAAAGCATACAAGGAAATTCGGCGATTGAGAGAGCACGAAGCAAACCATCGTGGGGTCGTTTTGTACACGTGTCCTTACTGCCCGAAAACGAGTAATTCAAGTTCAACCATGCACAACCATAAGAAATCGGCTCATCCAGAGCAGTTCGCCGCTAGAAGGGCGGAACAAGCATGCATACAGTCGGATACATAGTTGTAGTATAATGTACAAATTTTAAGATTCACAATATATCTGTAAAACGTATGTCTGATTTGAATCCCTTCATTCATCATCCTGCACAAATAAGTCCTCATACATAAAAAATTTAGGGCATGTTCGCAGTAGAAAAACTGAACAGCGTTTTTGGCAACAGAGAGAACAGACATCCATCATCGAACAAAAATATTTAAAAAACGTGTGTAAACATTTGAATTAATATACAATAAACACTAGCGCCGCCACACCAACCTATCCAAACTATCTGTCAAATCCATTCCGGAACCGGTTCGAAATCCTGAATGGATTCAGTATGGAATCTTGCCCAAAGAAAACAACCGATTCTGACTCTATCGGTTGATGCATTTGAGCTGGCATTCATGCTGGAAATCCGAACCGGTTCCGAACTAGTTTGACTGGGTAGAGGAATAACCGCTGTCAATTCTGTCGAACTCAGCCACAAAAAACATGACGACAGTAGCGCACCTGGTTTGGATATCCAACTACCTTCGAAACTGTTAGAGATTTTACACAAGTTGAATGCTAAAGATGGACGTCTGTTCTCTGTGGTATAACGGCATTTTATGGAAACACGTTCAATCCCACTGAGACGTCCAAAAAATTGTTTCAAAAACGTTCAACACAGGTCCAACGTTGGACGTTTGTTGAACGGTTATTTGGAGGTTGTCCAAATTGGTCCAACGAACGTCCTTCATTTGACGATTTTGAAACCAACCGTTCTTAGGCTGTGAACCATTTGGCGATATTTTTAATCTTTAGGTCAAATTTGACAGTTCGAAAGTTATTTTCTCTTGAATGGGAAAATTTAACCGAGAGAGCGAACCATTTCAAAAGTTGACATATGGATAGTTATTTAGAGTTGACAGCTGCGATGACCACAAGTTGGTAGAGGTGTGAACATTTGTCGATATTTTAAAATTAGTTTTTTTCTTATTACATTAGGTATGACGGGCCCATATTATTGGCTCGAATCAAAACTCGTCGAAATGTCAATTGACGATAGGTTCATCCAGAGTGTTCATTTGTGTTTACATTTTGCTAGCGTTGCCAATTTTATTTTGTGTCCAGCACCTAATGTGGCTACGCCACATCGCTTTTGCGCGTGCTGTCCGACTTCGCTACCGCTCAGTCGGACTTAAACTAGGGATAGCCCCTATGTTTGAGTAAGCCGGGCAAACGAGTGGATCACAGGTTCGCCTGCTTCCGAAGGCGGGTCGGTGGCCACCTCGCCCGGCCTCGGTTATGCGGCTAAGCCGCATCGAAATGGTACCCCTTAAACATTCTAACTTGAATCGGTTGTGTCACCGGAGCCGGAATACGAATTAGAACCAGCCAGCATTCCGGCTGAGTTAAACTGGGAAGTTTAGTAAAATTTAATCTGGAAATAAAAATTTTTTGGCAACGCTCCAGCACCCCATTGATTTCACCACCTGGGCGCCAGGTTGACGATATGAAATGAACTTTGTTTACTTTCGACAAGTTTTGATTCGAGCCAACAACATCCAGCCAGGTATGACAGTCATAGCCTCGAAAAGTAAACATCCACATCATGAAATAACCCAAACAAATCTTAACACAACACGTTATCGTTTCCATCTTTATCCCTTAATTTTGTATTGAAAAATATTGACAACCTCAATTAGGTACAGAAAATGTTTCCACCTTTTTATTCTGCATCATGGGCAAAATTTTAACCATCGAGCTGTCAAATTTAACTATCGCTCTGTCAATTTTAACCATGCTCCAGAGTAGGTTCTCTGTGATTTTAGTAATTGTCATATCGTGGTTCAGTGTATCAAAAGCGGCAGACAGGTCAGTGTAACGTCGTTTTCGATTGAGAACCTAGAAAGCAACCCAGGTTAGTTGTATCAAGCGAACGTTTTTAATTGAACTGAGCTGGGTTATCCGCAAAACAGCGGTGGTGTGAGCGAACCAGAAATATATTTCAGGATAGAACCCAACCCGGTTTTCAGTTCAGTGGCGCTTAACCTAGATTCGAAACTGGATTCAAACAAACGGTTTGGCACTAGGGGCAGATCACTCTAAGAATGTATAACAAATTTGCATCAAATTGAAAAAAAATGCATTTAATTTCCATTTTTGCATCAGCTTTGCACTGTCTCGCAAAAAAGTTTGTTCAACAAACGTCCTAAGCTGATCCACTTTGTACGACGTTTTGTTAAAATGTAGGACTAGTTTTTCTGTACACGGTTAAATAAAACAACCTGCAGAAAAGTTCTTTTAACTTACTTTTGAGTTGTGCGTCGCTTTCGCACTTATTAGTGTTGTCAAAAACAAAACGAGAGGTTCGACTCAGTCGAGATCTTCCGTGGGGGAAGTTACTTTTGAGTTGTTTGGGGTGAACTCAAAATTAGGTAAATTCAACTTAAATTTGAGTATAAAAAACCTGTCAATGAGTTGTAATTTTTGCCGTGGTTAAATGGAAACTACCTTCAACACGGTTTACCTAATTTTAAGTTCCCCCACGATACCACGAGATTGAGTCAAAGGAACTCTATTTTAGGTAGTTTTTTGTTTCCGTGTAGGGTTTTGACGTCTTACACGCAACGCAAACAACATTGCACGCAACGCAAAAACATTGCACGCAACGTAAAATACATTATGAATTTCTATTTTGATGGAAATAAATGCATTTAATTTCGCTAATTTTTAAAAATGCATCACAAGTGATCTGCCCCTAGGTTTGGCAGCAGTTAGGTCCGAAGCTGAGTTAGTTTCTACCTCAGGCAAAAACGACATAAGTAATATCAATTTGAGCGCGATGTTCCATAGCAATATACTGGATTCTAAGGTGTGGCAATGCTATATTGCTCTCTTGCCCAATTTCTAGACATTTATTACGTAATAAATTTCGACTCCTTATATTTTTCATTTATCTGTTGTCCACGTGGTCTACAGATGTATGTTCAATCCTTAAAAGTTCAGAAAAATTTTAAACGATTTTCATCGAAAATATAAACACGTGCCCGTTTGACACTATCGCTCTTCCTTGACAGTGAGTTTAGCCACAAGGGTTTGCATTTTTGACAGCTATCCCAGCAAAAGGATGGGGATCAAGGTAGTTCACTGGAAGGTGTGGTCGTAATAATTCAATTTCATGAAATAAAGCGAAAAAAAGTTCGACTATATTATGTATCTTCAACTTCAGTTGCATCGGAATAAAATAAAAACATTATATGGCTTAATGATCCAAATAAATTATCGGTTGTTGTTGTTGCTAGCCCAATTAGACTCAATGGATGATATTCCCAACAAACAAGATACGTTGAACAAACCTTTGATACAACAGAATAAGCTGAACAATGACTGATTAAGCGATTATCCAGCGAAATCGTTTGTTGGGTTATCCTTCACTGAAAAAAATCCAAACGTTAATTCTATTTGCTTCAAACCGCTTAAAATTCATATGAAGAAGAAATGCTATTGTTATCACGCGCACACATACCTTCTATGTGTCAACTGTATAAACTATGTATGCACACACATAAGTTATATGTGCATATTGTTATAGAATGGGGTTTTATGTGGCTAATAGTTATGAAATGTGAATGTAAGATTAATATTTCTTGTAAAGACACACATTAGGTTTATGTGCCAGCAAATAGTGTCTATATGCCTCCGTTAATTGCAAAAATCTATGTGTAAAATCAATAGGCATAACGTTTACTTTTTTTTGAGTGTTGCTTTCTCAAAGGAGACGCGACGATTATTTTTCGTCGCAGCAAGATTCGAGACGCTATTCGGCACACGATTCGTCGCAATGTATTTCTTATTGGCGATTTGCGGCAAAACCAAAATTAGTCATGCGACACCTATGATTCAGCTCATGAACTGGCAAAGTGATACAATTTGCTTTTTTTCACCCGTAAGTGAGTCGTAGCTTACAACAAAATCTTCATTATCTTCTCGGAAAAAGCTAACCACTGCCAAAATATGAATGAAACGAGTAAGAAATTTAGTTTTATTTGCAATTATTCTGAAAGTACAGCCATTTGCAACTATTTGACTCATACATTTCTTCGAAATGTAATCGGGGTATTATTGTGGTTATAAAAAATCGTTCCATAAATAAAGTTCCAACTCGAAACCGAGACCCAATCAGCACCAATGTCAAACTCCTTTATATTTTGAACTACGTAGGAGATTCAGTGAAGACTATCGGAGAGAAGGATCGGCTGTGCATGATACAAAGCTGACACTTTCCTATTAGCCGGATATATTCTTTCCTCGCGTGATCTGGAGAGTTTCATGAATTTACACCATCTCATGAAGGTTTAACTTAACTTAGGACGAACGGGAAATGCTGTTGCGGCGGCTACGGTGCTCAACAAATTACATTTCGAAACAGCGCGCATATAACTCTGCGAATACTATTAGAAACCACTATGTTTTACACTCTTTTCGCAAGATGTTTACTCATCATCTGATAAAATGATGATTTTCCTCCATTTTCATAAACAATTATCAACAAATTGATCGGTAATTTGGTGTTTAAAAGTCATTTTTTACCAATGTTTACAGAAAATATATGCACTATGACAGAACAAAATAAAATCAGCAACACTTTCCTTCCAGCGCTATCTGCGAGCGGTTTCAACGTAGAATCGCCAATAGAGTGAACGACACTTTAATAAAAAAGTGATGCAATTTTGTGTAAAAACCAGGCTTCTTATTTGCTCACACAATGTGCACAAAGATCGAAATACACCGATGAAAAATAGAGCAGCACAAAAACACTGCGATGTGCAGAAGGACCGCATAAAGAGAAACTTGAAAACGAAAAAGTGAAAGATCTGTGCACCAAGAGCTGCACAATTTAGCACAAGGAGTCACATTGAAGAGCCACTTTTTTGTGCCTCCCCTCACTGGCAAGCAGGTAGGAAAGCGAATCAAACTACAATTCAGATAAAGATTGGTCGGAAGAACGTTTTAAGGACATTATACATGCGAGCCACAACATTGCTCCCGGGTGGGCGTAGCGTAGTTGGTAAATCGATTGCCTAGTACGCAGCGCACCTGGGTTCGAGTCCCGACCCCGCACATAGTTACAATTTTTTCATAAGAAAAAAAAACATTGCTCCTACGCCGCACACACCCCTCTTGTCTGCCTAACCATGTATCTGACATGAGCAAATATAAAAATACGTTTTTCAATACACTAACCTTGCTGGTGTACCACGAAACTGCTACTTGAGGAAGCTAGAACATTTTCCTATACAATCAACCCGAGTTTTTAACAGAATTTCATCTGTAGCTCTTATTTTGTGCGAAAATATCATCCCTCTTCACTTGGAGTTTCTTTTCGAAACACTTATTTTTCTTCTCACTTCCAGTACACTTTTTCAAATGCACTTTAATCTCACACCACTGAAAAAACACCCGCGAAACTTTAATCGTTTACTAACTAAACTTCAAATTTTCTGCCTGTATGCAGATAACCGAAGGAAACTGTCCGAAAACTCATTTGTGCGTTTGAATTTTCACTTCGAATTCCATTTTTTCTCAATGTAAACAAGCGCGTCGGTGCCTAGCGACAAGCGTACGTTCCTGGATTCCACATATCTTCACCTTAAAAAGTTTTTTTGGTTGCCTTCTCTGCTTCCGTGTGTGTGAGACCAAGAGTTATACTAAAGAGCCTCTTTATTTCTACTCTTTGAGGTGTGCAGCCATGGAGTAGAATGCACGTATGGGAGTAACACGCATCGGAGTGAAGAGGTTTATTGTGAAAGAGAAGAGGTTCGCATGAAAAGTGCAAAGAGCGTTTTTTATTCTTCTCTTTATTTGCTCTGAGGTGCATTACATCCCTGGTAAAAACTTTATTGTAAATAAATTCAGTCAGTTTTATTGACAAATTCAGTTAAAATAAAGATTTAGCACACATTGGGTAATACATATTTTTCGACGTTTCTCAGCATTTATTATCAAATTCGCCATTGATTTCTTACCTCCTATAACAAAGCGCAAGTCTTCTTTTATTGTTAAAATCAAATTGATACAAATTATATTAATGCCAGGCTTGTTGATGGAACGATTGCCTCAGAATATGGTTGGACCTATAGACGGAGTCAATCGAGCTAACACCTACCTATTTGCAGGTAGGTATGTATGTACATATAAATATCTTTTTATCTGTGGATTGGTGCCAGCCAGTGGCGTATAGCAATGTAAAATACATCTTCAAACGTCCACAACTAAACGAATTTCAGAAAAAAAAAATTTTTGATTTCGGTTTTCGATTTACAAAAACGTGTAGGCTGTGGTTAAACTATGTTGATGTATTTTCCTTACAATATTAACGCTTCACATTTAAACTAATAGCTTTATTGTTGCATTTCGATTATTGTTTGCCTTTTCATCTGAACATTGCACACGTGATGACGTAACGTAATTGTATGCAGTTGGGTTATTACCAATCGCTCGCTTCAGGTGATGATTCAATTCATTTCTATAGTAGCTTGAAAGCGGCCAGATACAAATCGCGAGATTTGAAATGAGTAAGTAAGATATAATGTTTTTGGGTCTAATAGTGGGTATATAATATGTCCATAGAGCTCATTTTAGCCAATTGGAAACAATATTGGTAATTTACGGTGACTACATATAGAAATCTTTCCACGACAGGATTTACTCAATAAAGAATATAATGTTGGTAAGTTCCCATAGGTATCACGGTTTTACGAACTCGGAACTCAGTCATCGATCAATCCATTTCAACAATAATACTTATCACTGAAATATCTACCTTCTTTGTATCACGATTCCTTTCGAAATTACCCTAGAGTAATCGGTTAATGGAATTCCTACTCGCAGCTTAAGCTTTCCTTGGTTTTATCAACTGTTGTTTCTGGGTGTGCCTCTTATGGCATAATAGTTATTATGAAGAAATGACACGGACGTTTGGTATAACGAATTTTGTAACTAGAAACCCGATAGATTTTCTACATTTCGTTTTATTTGTATGGTTCAAAATCCTTTTGAATGCTTTTCTGGATATTTCACCACTTTTCATGAATGAGATTTACATTCTCAATAATGACTGATACCATATTTGTTCGAAAAATCATTACGTCGTAACACAAATGTCGCTGTCTTGCAATAAATATTATGCCATATGGAGTGTTTTCAGTGGAATAATCAGTCGTCGTGTTTAGTCTGTGCTTATGCAGAGAATCTCATATATCATAATTTACTCTGATTAAACTCACTCAAATAAAGCACTGGTTAGATGCTCTTAAAAAATAATGCAATTTACAATTAGAATTATTTCTCCGTGAAACTTCCATCATTCGTTATATATTTTTGAAAATAGTTTCATTTTTTTCGTTTAAAATGTCAATCAGTTGCTAATGTAATTGATTAATTTGCCACTCAGCATTTTCGATCATTATATAACCATCGAGGACATTGTATCGAAGAATTTTAACACCGGAAATACTCAGATGTTACCCAAAACGAATTCGCTTCTGCTTCAGCAAATATGGAACGATTTGCAATACATTTAGGCAAATCTCCGGAGAACCCGCACATGGAAAATGCACTGACCAAATCGTGTTTTAAAAGTTAATCGTCTAGTCATCAGCGAAATTGGTGGGTTGAATGGAAGTTGACTTTCGCGACTCTTAGGATTTAGCCAAAGTTACAGCAGGAGTTAGTTTTCTTAGCCGTTTTGTAGAACGCTTTGCTTTGCATTGAAAGGGATTCCGATTTGTACACCAGATCGTCCAACTTTTCACCCCGTTCCAGCACGGCTTCGATTGTGTTACGGAGGATAATTTTTGTTTCATCTAAATCTTCTTGCATTTTCGTCAGTGCATCTGCTTCGCGTGGATCCTGATACTTACTGAGTAGAGCCGGTAGAGTTTTGAAATCGATCGAAGACTCATTACCGGAAGGCCACTGATCTGAACTAACTTTGGCGCTGAAATCGTCTAAAACCTTGGTCAACAGTGTATGCGCTACTCGGTGGGGGTACTCGTGATCGGAGATTATCACCGCACCGAGATTGTCCGCTCGAACGTAGACGTGGCACATGTAGACATCCTGCTTGACCGACTGGCGTGCCGCTGCTTGTGTCCGCTCGACGAGTGTTTTGCTGGCAAAACTGGATTTAATTTTGAATTAATAATTTGTAAATTGGTTTAATAGTATCGTAGTAAACTTATATGATAAGGATAGTTACCTGATAAATTCCTGAACTGATCCTCTTTGAAAAAAGGAAAAACTCTGTAGGTCGTAAGTCGATTTTAGCACTCGAGCATCGTTTGGTGCTTTATAGAACACACTGATCGCGTATAGTTTGACCATTTTAATATATTGCGGGTCGATCGTCGTGCAAGTACCTACAATAAGATGCGGTCAATAACATCACACAGTATCGATGGACAACCATGTCCCTTATCGAAAAGGAAAGTGCGTAGATGAGAAAAACCAGCAAGGAACATTCCCCTAGACATCAAATTATCGATTGTAATTCTACGTATTATAAAGATTAAAAATCGATAATTGAGCGCCCACCAGACTGGTCCTTGTTGATTTGTCTCTCCTACGCACTTTCCTTTTCACTTAGCTTAGCTTCAAAATCGTCTTTGTCAACGATGCAACATTACATTATTGCTTACATACCTCATATACAGATCCGTGCGTGGAACTGTTGAGAGCAATCAGTTGACTACGTTATCAGCAGAGGAAATAATCCGTTATGTTTCTATAGTAGACAAAAAATTAAAACTTATCTCTCTTTGGTTTGATGGCTGCTATTAATCCTTTCAAACAGATCTGCCTTTGACAACACTTTCAACATTAACAAAAAAGAAACCAAAAAGTCAATACAAACGTCAGGAGTCTACATTATTTAGCAAAGGGCGTAGTGTGGATTGAAATTTACCGTAGCAGTACCATATTCCACACACTCAGGGCCGATTTCTTCACGCTCGCTTAACTTTTAAACCAGGTTCACCAGTACGTTTAAACTTCGCTTAAGCACTAAGCGAGGGTGAAGAAATCGGCCCTCCTCAATTAAAATAAATCGACGTCAACATTTCATAAGTCATTAAATACACGAAAAAATCGTCACGCTAATGGAAAGTGATTTGCAGTTGATTTCGCACTACTTGCCCAACATTTCAATGCGATGTGTCAATCTATTGGAATAGATCATATCAAAGCACTACGAAATCAACGGCAAAATACTTCCATTTGAAATGAGTTGCACATTGCTTCTGATTGATCTTGCATTCAACTATATACACATTTCTTACGGCATATCCCATTATAAATATGTTACCTGAGAATAAATAATTGCATAAATTAACCACAAGTACAATATATAATACTCACGTTCTACATTACTTTGGAAATGTAACTTATCCATTTTTGCTCCTATTTACGAACATGTGTTTGTAATCGGTTAAAGACTTTAGTGTTTTGGTACCTTTGACAGATGTAATTAAAGATGAAACCACTCAAATTCAATAGATTAGTACAGTGGTGCGAATTCAACGGCTATTCATTTCAATTTAAAGATCATTTCTATTAAATAGCTTTCAAAGACCAGGTCATTTTGATACGAGTTATGAATCCTTAGAAAATCAATAGGGTAAGGTGGGGCAAATCCGATCTAGTAAATGGTTTTGGCTGTAAAATGCTCATTTTTCATCGGATCCAGTCGTTTTATATATCAAATTAAAGGTTAGACTCCTGGGCAACTCCTATATATGGCACTTTATTTGGATCTTGGGAATATCTTGTGATAGAAGCTTTTTACAAAAATGCTCATTTTTGCTGTTTTCAAAAATGGTGGGGTAAACCCGACCCCCTATATTTTTGGTTGATTTAGTGCAGCTATTATCCAAATTTTATGGTTTTTCAATGATAAATCAATGAATGTGTTATTAAATTGTAACATGAAGAAAATGGAGTTCAATTTCAATCTTGGAATGCGAAAATCACGAGCATTAGCACGTAATGATATTCCCATTTGCATCGGAGCAATTGCTCAACGAATACTACAATCATTATGTTTTTGTGTCTTTCGTTTGTAATTATGAACCATTTTGCATAAAAATAATAAATAATAACAATAAAAATATATTCCAATCTAAAAAAAAATTTTCTTATTAAAAAAGCGGTCGGATTTACCCCACTATTTAGTGGTCGGATTTACCCCACTATTTAGTGGTCGGATTTGCCCCACCGCGTCATTTTTCATTACGATGCAATTAAAAAAATATGAAAAAGGTTGAACTAAATTCTTCTATGCACTTTGTAGGACTTTAATCAAAGAATTTAAATCCACTTACATTTATTATGCAATCACTTTAACAATCAGAAATATCCTGTAGTCAATGATGCACAAAAGTCAAATCAAAAGTTCTAAAAACACACCTTTTGTCGTTTGAGCATCTCAATGTAGACTGATGAAATGCTGTCATACCACCATTATGATTATTTTCAATGCTCTACATGAGAACATTGATATTAGTTCGCGTAGTTCTTCTGATTTTCGGTAACAGAGGGGGGTCGGGTTTACCCAACGGTGCCCCACCTTACCCTACTAAATCACTTCAATTGCTAGTGATGCATGATAAACTGATTGAAGTGTAAAATCATTTGAATTAAACGTGACAATTTTTTACCGTGTACAATACGCTCATGTTGACAAAATGGCGTCTGAAAAATTACTTCGCACTTTATGTTTCCATTTATGAACAGGAGCTTTATATAAGGACCAAACAACATAATGCCCTTTTAAATGGGGTCATTAAATAAGAAAAAAAAATCTTTTTTATTACATACATTGATAAAGCTGATTTTTGTGATTACAACAATGTTTCTTTTTCCAACTCAGGAAACGTGCAAATAAAATTTAAATATAAAATAAAGAAATATGTTGACAGTCTCAATCTGACACTATCAGAAGCATTTGACATATCAAATTTTACGACAAATGATGCCCTGTCAGAAAAAATGAATAAATGGTTTCCCGGCTTTCCCGCAGGGTTATTTTTATTTGACATAAACACCATCCAATGAATTTTTTTTTTCATTTTGGGTGTTGTCTTGATAGACCAGATGTAAACAACCGCAGTTCTGCTATGCATGGTTGTCTATGTTTACATAAAATTTATTCTAAAAACCAAAAAAATCGTTTTTACGTATTACGACGAATTTTTTTTTTTTTGAAATGATGTTATATTATGTATAGTGGACCTAAAATTTATCGAATGGAACGGAAAACTATATATAGCTTAATGACCCAATTAACCATTTTTCCAAGATTTTTTCCGAATAATATACCAATCAAAAAAAGAATTAATCGCATAAGAAACACTAATGACAAGCTTTATCGCAAAGATCAACTTTAAACTGGGAGGAAACAGCTAACTTTCGTGAACCGCCTAATATTTCTGTTTCTTTTTTTACAAAAACAAAACTGTTTATTTGTTTACAAGCGTTTTCCTCAGATAATTTTTAACAGCTGTCAGTTACCCCAATTAACGGATACGATTCGCTATTTGGGGCGCAGTCGTTGTTCAACTAACGAATTAGCGTTTGTGCAAATCGGTTTCACCGGTGTACATTTCTATTCGGGGAACTTACTGCGCCCTGAACACTGAACCGAGAAATCTGATAAAAATTATTAAAAACATCACATAGCTCCACCCCAGTTAAACTCATTCCGGAACCGGTTCGGATTTCTGAACAGAGTCAGTACACTGAAAAAATCCAAACGTTAATTCTATTTGCTTCAAACCGCTTAAAATTCATATGAAGAAAAAATCTAGAGAAAATTTTCAATAGGACGTAAGTAACATTGAGAGCCTCTCTTTGTTTACTTTCTCTTTCGTTTATCACGACGTCATTACAATACTTTGCACTAATTTACCAGTACATATCGAAAGCCGATGGTTTTTACTAGAATATTATGCAAAGAGTAGAGTAGTAAATGTTGAAATGGCCGGGTAATGGACAGAAGAGAAAGACCCCAAAGAGAATTTCTCATTGTTACTTACGTCCTATTCTAAATTTTCTCTAGAAATGCTATTGTTATCACGCGCACACATACCTTCTATGTGTCAACTGTATAAACTATGTATGCACACACATAAGTTATATATGCATACTGTTATTGAATGGGGTTTTATGTGCCAAATAATTATGAAATGTAAATGTAAGATTAATATTTCTTGTAAATACACACATTAGGGTTATGTTCCAGCAAATAGTGTCTATATGCCTCCGTTAATTGCAAAAATCTTTGTGTAAAATCAATAGGCATAACGTTTACTTTTTTTTGAGTGTACGGATTCCAAATCAAATGCAACAACCGATTCCGACTCAATCGGTTTCAGAATCGATTGTTGCATTTGATTTGGAATCCATACTGACTCCATTCAGGATTCCGAATCAAATTCTTAATGGTTTCACCGGGACGTTGATTGCAATCCAATTTATATTATGTGTATCCATAGAAAGTCACAGGAGAAGCACATACCCAGTCAGCGTGGCAAGCAGAAAGTTAGCAAAAGTTGAGCAAAGCGAAATTGATGCTGGCAGAGTTTCTGCGAGCATTTTGCGTGAGAATTCTGGCAACGAATTCGCTCAAATGCAACAACCGTTTCTGACAGAAGCGGTTAAACAAACCGACGTTGCTCACTTTTATCCAGAATCCAGCCAGAAATGTACGGTCAAGATCCCTGCACGCTTCCTGCCGCATCTTTGTCAGATGTTTTGCTCGATTCGTGCTAAATTCTACCAGGTAGGAATTACCAGGATCTTTGCACAGTTTATGTCCGAGTTATGCCAGAGTTTTGCTCGGTTCCTGTCAAAATTTGCCAGAAAACGCGAGCGAAACCGAGTTCGCCTTAGCTCGACTAACCCGACAGGATACGCGCAGAAATCTGACAGGGTTGCCAAACCAAGATTTACAGAAATCTAGCAGAGCGGTCTCTGCCAGAAAATTTGCTCACTGGGTATAACTTATTGCACATCAATAACATTCATTTAACGAATCGATGCATTGTATTTGAACGAAGCTTATCTGTATTATCAGATGAATGTTATGTGGTTTGTACATGTGAAAAAATTAGTAACAGTAGCATAGAGGAATCTGGTCGAGCACTGACCGATTTAGATTTCGAAAGTCGTATTCTATCCATTATTTTGAAAAAAAAAATTTAAGGAGAATTACATTGAATGGCCACTTTTGAGTATGTTGATGCCTGGAGAAAATTCAGTGTATGTTTTGAGTAGGTTAGTGAAGTAATCTTCAACGGATTTAAAAAAATTCTCCGAATTTATATTTTACAGCCGTTTGTTAACTTTTCTTCAAGCTCTTGAGTCCGACGAAGAGTTTTCTCGTTCTGGAACGTTTTCTAGAACCATAAGCTAAAAGGTATTAAGTACCCAGACGTCATTGAGTTACAGATTTTTAATCAGACGACGAGGGCATTTGCATGAACAGGGGTATAACTGAATAACAAATTTTACATGACTTTTGTAGCCTCCAAAGCTTGAAGCAGGAAAACTAAATTGTATGGTTATAGTACAATAATAGTAAATGAATTAATGTAACAATGTTTCTCTTGGTCAATCCTTCGTGGTCCATAAAGCATAAAAATATATTCAGCCAAAAATTATTAAGAAATCACACGGGTTTTACTACTGCAATCAATAACCTTCATTGGCATTTCACGTAAAATCTAGTAACAAAAACGAACAACTTTCATTGGTATTTCGCATAAAATGTATGTTATTGTTCCAATGATAGAAGTCAAGTAAAAACCTACTTGGAAAATAACTATTTGTGTTTTCAGATAGACTTTAAATGATTTATGCGTTCAGTGTATACCACCGCTCTCCCCTTAAGGCCAGAAGCAGTTTGTTTTCCTCCCAATTCGCCGTGCAAACGATTTGTTTTTCTCCCAGTTCAAACCTAAGAGGTTCAAACGACAAAACGGCACAATATCAACACAGCTAGATAAGTCTATGTTTGTCGAGAAATGCACAAAAATATTTTAGTTGCATGGTATAGTTGAGTTCAGTGTAAAAAATTATTTAAAACTAACACGTTTGGCCCTTTTATGCTCTAGGTTCAACGCATGCTCACTGCTCCACTCGTTTATGTTTGCGGGGTTGGTGGAGCATTCGATAGCATGTGTTTCACTTTGTCACTGTTTATTTTTTATGTGAGGTAAGTAAACATCCCCATGATCTATTAAAATCTGTTTCGTTATTTTATATTAAACTGATCATTATATTTACTTATAAGTACAGAATACATACATGCTACATAATATTAAAACACGGTTGTTTTCCATCAATCAGCACCAACCCAGATGATCAGTAAATTTTCGATCGTAAAAGGATTTGGCTGTTAGAGGGAACCTTTTTTATACAACATCGCACAAACCGGCCTAAACGGCTTTGGTAAGTATTTTTACTTATTTAAACCGTTTAATCAAGAGGTTACGGTAGAAATGAGCGCAATTCAGGTACAGAGTTACATACGAGAAGGGTTAATACTTCCAAGCTGGTATTCTAAACAAGAAATCCCAAGAATCAATTTTAAAAACCTATGAGAATGACTTGTGCGATAAAATCGCCTCAGATGCAGAACTATAACCAGCATCCTTGTGGAATCCGGTCAAATGTGTTAGGTAACCATTTATAGCACCCTGAACATGTAACGGCATCACGTGAGAACAGCTCTGCTATTAAACACTGCCCAGCAAGTATGATCACCAAAACAAGCATCAAGTGTTTTTAGAGCGTCAGAATATTGAACTACATACGAAGAACGCTAGAAAAACGTCTGATGAGTGTCATGATGATCAAGTGTGTTGCAACCGTCAATAACTTTTTACACATAGTTTGTATTTATGCTAGTTCAGTACAATTTCTGTCTTTACTAAGGACTATCGTGTCCGGATGAACCTAGTAGCACAACTTACTTGTTTAAAGCCAATCACATATTTTTTTACGGTGCTTATATCTTATAAAAATGATGGTCAAATTAGTGGACAATAGGGTTGAAAGGTCACAGTTTGTGAACGAGCACCTCATTACCAAAATTTATAATGTAATGTACGCTATGTTAAACAAGAATAAAAAAATCAAATGGTCACTAAGTTCTCAAGTGGTAGTGTAACAAAAACACCATGTTACACAAGATCAAACAACATATAAGATTGAGCGAATTGATCTTCCCAGAGATTTTATACCTTCTCGCGAGCGTACCTCGGACGCTCTCCCTCCAAACGATCATGTGTAAATATCAAACGAAGTTCTCGGTGCAGTATACACGACGAGTAGGAGCTATCTTTGCAGGCGGTAACCTCTTCATCCGTACAATTCTAAATATAGCACCCCCAGAAGACACCGTCGCCGGGCTACGGTGCTCGCGGTGTGCGTTCGTATGCGTGGTGACGGACAGTGTAAGGAAAATTCGTCTAGCAGGCGGTAGCAGGAAAGTTTTTCTCCTTCCCAAGAGGCTTTTTCTCGCATATCCAGAGAAGTACGTTTCTAATTTTTACTCGGTTGCCACAGCAGTTTGGTAAAGTAGCTAGTAGGAACAAAAAAAATGTTCTAGCTGAGACAGGGGAGCGGGACCGTGATCGAGGATCCCGCAATAGTTTTCAGCTCTTTTCGCCCCTGGAGTTCGGGCAGTGTGGACGTGTGCGGAACGTCACAGCATTCTGGTGGTATCCCCGGCCAGCTGAATAAGTTTAGACCACCCGGGATAATCGTGTGTGTGTGTGTATTTCAAGAGTGCGTATATCATCTGCTCAATGAAAGGGAAACCATTTAGCCCCTGCATTTTTGATTGGAGTTTTTGAAAATGTGTTTGCGTGATCAATAATTGCCCCCCTCAGTTGGCGAGCCCGCACACTGAGCAGGGGTCAGTAAATTGTGGCTTTACTACGAAACAATCACGAAAGTCAAGTGTGAGGTGAAATCATTTTCACGGTCAATTTTCCGTCTAGATGTTTGTGTTATTTTTTTATTCACATTCATGAGGTGATCGTACAGCAAACTGTCTCTGTCAGACCTGTCTCGGTTGATGATGACTGTGTTATGGTGCAAAGGGGAAATGTGCTGCTTCCTAAAGCTTGTGTGTACAACTGCCAACTATTTTGAAGCCACGTTTAGAATACTGTGTCTTAGACGAAGCGTCAGATCCAATTTAAAATGATTTCAAAACTTTACTTCATACATACAGCAATCAATGGTTGGATAGGTGCTCAAAACCACGTGACTCATTAATTTATATTTAACGTACATCGAATTTTGGACTAAGCCTTACCGCTTCGTCGGTAATGGGGTAATCTGTTTGAGCGTTAGGTGACACTCGACGTATATACTGTATTTTCTAGTTTTTCAGTTCTGGGCCGGTTTGTCCGAATTGTTGGTCAATCCTATTCCACACACCTTAATTTTTGTTAGTTTTCAAATCTTATCTTCTAATCTTGGCTCTGCCTCTATTCTTAGTGGCTTAGATTCAATCCCAACCTAGGTCGTTCAAGTTTTTTGAGTTGAACATGTTCTGGTCCCGTTTACGGAAGGGAAGATATGGTGGTTGTTCTAGTCCAACTGTCGGGGGCTCGATGTCTAAGGCTGAGATGCCGATGTGACGTGGCTGACTAGCACTCATCGTGGACAGAGACCAACGAGAAAATTATTTTGTGGTTCTGAATTTTAACTCGAAGTTAATATGGTAAGGCCCTAACACCACGTGGGTGAGTTCTCTGACATTTTCTCCGCCTCGCATTATAGTCTTATGCTGTTGTGTTAGTGCGATGATTAAGTTTAAATTATGTGGTTGGTGCCTTTGGTGTTCTAGCTTATATTTTGCGTGCGTCTCGTAAGCGTCACTTCGTCATAAGATCCGTTGTCTTTTACCAACGGTTAGCTTTTACCTATTAATAAAACAGTAATTACCATTTTCAGCATTTTCTTCCACTTATTATTTTGTTTGAAAATAATATTCGTTTTAGATGTCTTCATTGATCTTCACTTTTTAAGACAACCGCAAGCCTTCAGAATTTGTTCAATAATTGCCGAGGCATAAAGATCCAAAATGCTGGCGTTGGTTGAACATTTTTCGGCGAATAGCAGCTACGGACCAGGTGTTTACCTTGTGACAAATTCTGAATACATTCCGGTAATACAGCTTGCGGACTCACCATCTGTTTGTGGATGTCAAGCCGGTGTGCGATTCAGTGAAACGAAATGAACTGCGGCCAATAATGATAATGTTTATATCTGGTTTTCCGACAAAGCTGATTCTTATGACGCTGAATAGCATAGCATATCAGAGTACTATTCTTAACGTCGCAGAACTTGCATCTGCGTGTTATAGCTGGGAGGTATTCTTTCAGTCACCTGCGCCAGAACTTGTCGGTGATAAATTTCGCTAATTTCCAGCTTGTACGACAGTCCACCGATTCTGTTAGAAGGAGTTTCCTGTGGGATGATTTTCCCAACAAAAATAGTTTGTCATCAACGCTTCTTGGTCTGCATACTCTAACGCGGTATAAGTAAGTGGCTTGGAGTTTATCATTGATTCCGCTTAGAGTAGAAACAATTCGAGTAGCTTGTCGTCTGGTCGATAAGGGCCGTTCAGTACTGTCTCAGTCAGTACCTTAACAGAGCAAACGAATCTCTCCCACACACACACCCCATGTGCGGTGTTGCTGGTGGGATGAACTTCCACGTAGTCAAATTATATTTATTTATTCGATCTTCGTCAGAAATCGTACAGATTAAGTGTAAATGACTTATTGTGTTAAAAGTTTATAATCCCAACTTATAATTAGATTTAGTAATATGATAGTCAAAGAATTCGGAAGTTTCGTTAAATTTGCGGCACCATCTATCTACCGGATTATTCTGGCCGTATGATGCACGGTGCCTGGGAATCCATGAAAGCGGTCGGTTTCTTATAACACGAGGAGAAACAAACAAATTAATCCTTGAAGAATATCGGGACAGTCAATGTTGCTCTACAACATATCGAAAGTGAACATTCTTTGCAAGAAGGTACGACGTGACTCAAGCGTTGGTAAATTTAGCAGCATACATCTATCATTATACGGTGGCAGACGGATAGGGTCGTACCATGGCAGTTTTCTTAAAGCAAACCGTTCAAAGCTTCTTTGAACACGCTCCAATAGATTGCTTTGTACGGCGTTGTACGGCGCCCATACTTGTACAGCGTACTCCAAAATGCTCCGGACCAGTACGCAGTATATAGATTTCAGACCGTAGAAATCCCCGAAATGAGCAGTGTTTCGTTTCAAAAAAAACCCAATGTTGCAAAAGCTTTAGCCGTTGTCGCTGTGATGTGGTCGGTAAAGCGAAGTTTTCTGTCAAATAACACCCTCAGGTCATGGATAGATTCCGCGCTTTCGATGACACACGCTTGAAGAATATACCCTTAGAGTTGTCGAGTGCCCGAAACATATCACCTTACATTTAACGACGTTGATCTGCATTCCCTTCGGCGAGCATCACTCTTCAATATTGACTATATCCGCTTGGAGCACAGCTAAATCGAGTCCAATTGAGCGAAACATTTTCATATCATCAGCGTAGAGCAGATTTCCAGACTTTATGCGGGTGCAGGGACTCTTTCATGAATAATATAAAGATAAATGGCCCTAGGTGACTTTCTTGAGGGACACCGGTTGGCGTTTCAAATACGCTTGCGTATGTGGTGTCGATTCTAACGAAAGCGGATCGTTCAGAAAGGTAAGATTGTAGCCATCTGGTTATCCACGGAGGAAATTCTAGTCGCTGTAATTTCATAAACGCAATGTTGTGCGGCACCTTGTCGAATGTTTTAGCGAAATCAAAATATATTGCATCAACTTGCTGGCGCATCTCGATGGCTGGAACTAGAAAACTTGTGTACGTCATCAAGTTCGAAGTGGCCGAGCGTTTCTTTACAAAGCCGTGCTGACGTTCATCAATTATGTGCGAAGATGCAGCGTACATCGCATTGTAAACAATCTTTTCCAGAGCTTTGGCCAGACAATTCAGAAGCGAGATCTCTCTACAGTTTTCAATATTATGCGTGTTTCCTGCCTTATGGATAGGAACTATAGCAGCTTCTTTCCACACACTAGGGAAAACATTTTCCGTGATCGAGCGCTTGAAAATGATGCTTACTGGTACAGAAAGCGCTCGGGCACAATGTTTTATGAACAAAGGCGGCAAGCAATCCGGACCTGGCCCTTTCAACGGATCAACGCTGGACAAAGCTCATCAAAGAACGTCGGCATCGTTTACGTTAGGGCGGGGGAGGCTGATATTATAGTATGGCAATGTTTTAAGGTAGTCGTGCGATGGGTAGACAGGAGGGCTGGTAAATACATCTCGGAAGTGATCTGCAAAAAGATCCACCGACACGGCTGCGGACTGTGAACATTTGTCTCGCAGATAAACATTTTCTGGAATACCCCCGGAGCGTTTTCTGCTATTTATAAACTTCCTTAATGTCGAGGGATTATTTCGCAGGTTGCATTGGACTTGGTTGAGATACTCACCGAATGCACTGTTCCGGGCTGTTTCATACGAGGGTCTGCCTCAAAGGGAAGAAAACCGTATTTGTATAAGAATAAGAAGAGTCGCAGATTTGACAGACGCAAAACAGATTCAAGATAATCTGCATAAGGTGTATGCATGTGTGTACAATAATATTATTGGTGGCAAACACCTTGAGAACCTCAAAAAGGCTGAAAGCACTAGTTTCTGTATTCAAAACTTTACGTTTGAATTAATTTCGTTTTTAATAATTGCATTTTTTTTGGCAAAATGAAGTAGCATTCACGCAATGTCGATCTTGCTAATCGTAGAACCAAAACTCTCGCTTTACGAGTGCCTATACCTTTTCTGGTATCATCTTGGGTTTTCACGTAATTGCAAGACGGATACAGGTGTACACATTTTTTTTCTGTGTGTGAGTGCGGTTGTCATTTTTCTTTGATGAAGCCGAAAAAACAAGAGGATATGAAGAAGAAAAGCACAAACAAATGACGTAGTGGGCCTTTCTGTTGCCATAAGTTTTCTTTCGGTTCGTTCATAGTTAATTTAACCGGTTTTTTTCGAAGTAAAAAGTGTCCCTAAGTGTTCTAATAGGTAGATCCGAGGTGAAGCTCAGTAATTGGCAGTTTGACAAGACCAAAATTGACAAGACCATATTGACCAATTGCGCTGTACTGACTTAACTAGCAACTGCCGTGCACGCTTGTCATCATCGAACTCAGGAACCTCACACAAACAGTTTTATCTAAGGTGAAGAAATCGCGGAGTTCAGTTCCCGATCTGAGTCAGATCCGGTATGCATCCATAAATGCTCCATCGCAGCCGCCATTTTGCCCCGATTGAATCACTAGGTCCTCCTCTCAACGTCAGGGGAAAACAACTAGGTCTATCGTTAGCTTAGGCTGAACCAGCTCACAGTCCTGCTACGAAAGACCATGTAAATAGGGAAAGTGTTTAGGATGGCAGGATCAGGCAGTTAATTGTACTGAGTGCCTCATCCCAGATCAATCTGCACACGTTCCGAATTCGACTCGATCCGCCTCACATTTCCGGTTCATTGAAACGTGAGTGGTTGCGACTAACCTTCGAGCCCTGGTCGATGAATGTGAAAGTGCTCAGACGGTTGTTGTCGCTTGATAGGACGACAGGCACGATGCGAATGAGTGACCACTTGAGGTCACCACAAAACATGTAACTAGCTGCTACGCCCATGTGTTCCATGATCTATATGGTAATTTTCTATGATTATTGAGGCAGGTTCTGCAAAATTCTTTTTTTCTGAGCCATTTCCATCGTTTGTCCAAACTTGCGCCCTTTAAATTGGTGACAGTCCGCCACTCGATGACCCATACGACCACATGCCTCGCACGGCTTACTAACATTGAAATTGTTAGAAGCTCCCCTAGTTTCCGCGGAGGTAGTTCACTCGTGGGAGTGAGTGTAAACGACATCGGTTTCTTTGGGCTTCCGTTTTTTGTTTCTTGGAGTGCTCCCCAGTTCAAGAAGCTCGAAGGAAACTTGCCGGCAACGGAATGTAGGCCGCAAATTGGTTGGCTCTTGTATTTATATTAGAAGTCCGGTCACATTGACCCTGTTAGCTTCGCCCGAAATCCTTCATTAGTGTCGGATTTGACAGGTGACTTTTTTGGTCAGCTCCACCAAGTTCTGAATCGAGTGGCCTAAATTGGTCAGCATTTCCAACGGAACGTGCCGAATTTTATTCATCAGCTATCGAACAATATGATCCGGTCTTCCGAAAGGTACGGTAATTTTTGCAGCTGCGGAACGGTTTCAGTCGGTGCGATGCTGGAGAATTTTTTTTTGTCGGTGCGGCAGGATGAAGTCGTTTAAGGCGACACGAGTGCTTTGAGAGTGTAGATGCTTTTGGACTTTATGAATAATCCTCTACATGGGGAAATCAACAAATGTTGCACCCTGCTTCCCATATCCGTAACTGAACTACCTCTTCTCCTCCTTTGTACCCGTTGACGGATGATTTTCTGTGGCCTTTTGAAGGATTCCTTTCATATATGTTGCTGCATCATTTTTAGTGCCAGCTCTTTTTTCAGTTTGAGGTCACGTAGGTTCCGCTCCTTTTTGGCGAGCTTTTATTTTTCATCCAACTGGCGCTCGTCTGCTTTTAACTGCCGCTGTATGATCTCGTTCTGTTCCAAAAACTCATATTCCTTCGGTCGAAGTTCTTCGACGAGTTTTGATTTGTCTTCTAACAGCGTGACAGACTACCAAACGGATGTCGTGACGAGCAAACGGATATCAAACAACACCTCAGTTTGGGAGGAAAACGCTGGAGCAAATCGTACGACGACGAATCTGCAGACGCTATCCGAAGTGGCGTTTCTTGAACGAACCACTCGCCTTCGAGAGGGAGATACCCAACCATTCGTTCGTAGTCGGAAAAATACTGACCCAAGAAAGCTTCACTAAGCAAAAGGACATCGTCAAACTAGGGCGATCGCGGCTCAAGATCCTTCTAGAGGGGAAGGAAATATATCCGCTGTTGGAAAAAATACAATTCGATAAATACAACATGAAACACCAGCTTCGATATCGCAAACGTTTTGCTTCGTCAAAAGGGTCCCCAAGGAGCACGACGAAGAGGAAATTCAGAACAGCTTAGCCGCAAAAATTAGGCGCCGAGCCCCGTTGGAAACAGGAGTACAGCTGATACCGACAAACAACATCTAGGTCACCGTCAAAGGCGGAAAAATTTCGGACTCTATTGAGAGTGGAGCTGTATGTGTTTCCTGTACAACAGCGCCAGAACTCCTGGAGGTTTAGGCACTCGCAGAAGGTCTGCAGAGGAATAAACAAATGTGAAAAATGCTCGGAGGATCATGCAGAAGAGAACCCTTGCAAGAAGTAAACTGCGGTAAAAAACGACGGACAATGCAAGGAACACAAACGGAGGGAAAACATTCTCAGCACAATGAAAACGCAGCGGATGACCTATGTCGAAGCAGAAACGCACTGCCCGGAGCGGACCAACGGGTATTCGCTACTGGACATAGTGTCATAAGAGGAATTCCCTAGAATGGAAGACATCGAAGCACAGAAAGCAAGACTGGTAGTGAAGAGATCCGGTAACAGAACCCAAAGAGGAATAAAAGCAAATCGCAGCTGGAACGGCTGGGTTCACCTACCGGCAAACAATGAAGAGCAGGTATACAACACAATAGCAGTGGAAACATTACTAGCAGGAGTACAAGAAGATCTAATCAGACAGCTGAATTCAAAGGCGTGGCTTAAACCATTAATGAAGTTGAGGAATGAAGCAGTTAGTCGAGTCGAATACAGAGTGTAACGAACGCTTTAGAAACAGACCAGCTTATTGTGTACATTTTCGGAAAGATCAACGAAATAGTCGACCACATCCTGGATTGTCAACAAGGAGAACATAAAATAGACCAGACAAATAAAAATTACCAATAAAATCGCAATTCTGCGACACAACATCCAAAGCTTTAAGATTGACACCGGTGTAGTGGAGTGGACTGAAACTGTACCGTTTTTGCACTTTCTAGCAGAAGTGCAGAAAACTGGATATGTTCCATTGACACTTCTGCTGGAAAGTGCAATCCACTACACCGGTGTCAATCAATCGAAAATCCCGAATTGAATAGTGAATGCCAGCATGCACTATTAGGCAATCCATGAGACGTTTCTGATCGTTAATCCGAGGGGTGCGACGTCCGACAATATCGTTGATTCGGTCCAACATCAAACGAATCGGACTAACGAAAGATGCTTGTCAGACGAGTTTTTCTGTTCGCTGGAGCAGACATGTTGACAGAACCCACCGCTGAATTGTTAAACAAACGTCTAATGGATTGCCTAAATAACCAATCTGACGAAGATCTGAGAAAATTATTCTAATAGTTGGAGCAGTTAGAAGGGGAGTTAGTACAGTCGTAATTCGCTGGTTGGACATTTTTAACCACCGCTTTTCCGTTGGGCCTCCGCTACCCATGATCGCATATTTGTCCCGTTTTCTGTGGGATTTCCTATTTTTATGGGACTAGTTTGCGATCATGGGCAGTCCGCTAGTTGGACCATTGTCCAACTAAAGAACATCTTAATGCCAAAATCTCATGTCAAATTTACTTGGACAATCAATCCAACAATAATTAGAGATGTGAACAGTGATGTGTATCTACACTATTAACATCCGCTCTGGGGAGTTTCTGACATCTGTAAGTATTGTCGCGCTTATAATAAAATCTCACATTGCGGGTGTCTGAAAGGCGCATCAAATATAGCCGCAGTTGCTCCGCAAGGAGATTTCAATGGAGCTTTATTTTTCTGCCAGCTGTGTGCTTTTCGAGAGCTTCAAGGAAAAAGCTGCCTATGAATTTATATAGGCGGCTGTCATGCGCCTATCTCAATTGAGCTTTCATATAATCGCATAACGAGCGATTATCCTGCAAGGCACAATAGGTCCAACTAGTGAATAAAATTCGTTAGTTGGACAGAACCGTAGCCGAACCAGCGAATCGGGACTGCTTAGGGAGCGGACTTCAATGCCCACTATAACAGCTAAAGCACAGAATTCCCGGAGTGTCCCCAAGGAAAGCTACCCATCAGCTGATTACGACTTATGCTAGTTTATTTCACTGAAAAATATACTACCAAAATCAAGGGGCGTGACACTTTCAATAAATTATAAATTATTATAAAAATATAATGTTTTTGTAAAATTATAAACTAATTATAATTTTATACACCTATACATTCAACAACTTTCGAACTTATATTCGAACTTATTCTCAGTGTGCGGTGAATTTATGAGTGTTGTTTTTTTATTGTTGACAATGTTAAATTGAAAAAAAAATCGCAATCCGCTTCAAAATAATTTCATCCGGAACCGATCTGATTGCATATGACGTAGAAGAATACTTACGGAACAGCAGGTAAACCAACAATTATATTAATCTGCAAACCAATCTTACTATTTTTCCCTTCTTCCAGAATTTGAACAAACATTCTAAGGATCACAAAGAAATTTAATCTACATACGGAATTCCATCCGGAATGTGAGCACTTCGTTTCGACCAACTTCAATTGGAAAATATTTCTGTAGAACTTTCACGGCAAGTTAGAAAATGTAGCGTTGAAGGCAAAGGCACTCGGATTCGATTCTTGAGGTCTTCTCGTAGCAATACTGCTGCTGTACAAACAGGTTTGTTGCCACGGGGGATGTTTCAACCTGTACCAGGATGCGGGAGTAATACTTGGATCAACAGGATGTGGGAGCAATACATGCTCTGGTCGAACGGCGCGTGAAGTTTTTTAACGGACTTCATAATTTTGTAACGTAATCATGTTTTGCCTGACTTGGGGAAACCAACATAAACTCCAGTTCTGTGTTGATATGGATCGCATTAGGAATCATATGATTAAGAATAAATAGTGTTTGAAAGAGTCGAATAAAGTTTTATTTATTCATTGTTTAATCGTTAAACCCGTTTATTAGGACACAGCATAATGTAATGCCCAGGATAGTTGTGTAAAAATTTAGTTTTAGGAACATTATGAGAGGAAGGATTGCCTTAATGCACGTGAAACTTTTCTATCGTCCGCGCAGTGGCGATAACTGCTTTCGATTTGGTAAACTGCCGAGACGAACAGGTACTTTCCCGCTCGGTGATCGCAATCGAGGTCCTTTGGTTGACGAGGATCAATTTGTAGAATTACATCTTCTGAAGAATATCGCGCATCATTTGTTTCCATTTATTTTTTTCATCGACCAAAATACTATAAATTTGATTTAATGAAATCATTGCTTTATGCCTTTACGTAAATTCAATTTTTCTTGATATTTTTCTCACAAAAAGGTATGTTACCCCTTAATCCGCCCAGTAGTTCAGACAAAAAGAAAATATGTAGTAGGATTTTGAGTTTGTGCTAAAAGATATGGAGATTCTCAAAAACGTAGTCGAAATGCTGTCGAAGGGGAGAAAATTCCGGAAAGATGGCGAATAACTGAAATCAAACCGATCCCTAAACACGGAGTTACCCTTCCCTGCCCGAATCCAAAGAAGCCAGTTGCTCTTATGAGCGTGCGTCAATTTGAAGTTGATAAATTCTGCAGTGAAGGACAGGCTAGTCTCAGTTCCAGAAATCAACCAGCTAATGTCGGAAACCACGTTCGGGTTCAGAAACAACTGCTCGGTAACCACATGCATAAACTTTGTAGTAAACAAAGTCACAGAAGCGAAGAAACAAAATCTTGAATGTCTGGTAGTGTTCCTATATGCCTTGAAAGCGTTCGACTCGATCAAAACGGAAATGCTATGGTGAAACAAAAGATTCCTGGAAAACTAATTACATGAATATACAGTAACCTGAAGGAGAGAACCCTGGTCCTAAGGACGGAACAAGGAAAAATTTCGACCACAGTCAATGAAGGTTTGCCGCAGGATGCCCACTGTCGCCAGTTCTTTTTAATCTCTATCTCAGAATCGAGCTCAACAATCACAAATACTACAGTATCGATAGGAAGATGAGACACTTGTGAAAAAGCCAGCAAGAAGCTGCCGTTACTGAAGGTACTAGTAAGAAGATAAAGCTACTCGAATCCAGCAACACTGGGAAACGGGACTAATACGAAACAGACCAGAATGCGGAGTAACAATGTACGCTATGCAAAAAGTATAGTTGTTTTTTTCGTGCAGGAGGGCACAATACCTAACTTAAAATTAGTTTTTGGCGTTTCGGATTCTCCTCATCAGTAACTAGCACCATCTTAGTGCCAATTAGCTGGTAAATCTAAACTAGCAACAAAATTAGCACTAGTTAGACGCTCAATCCTAAATCCAAAATGTCATACGTCTTGTATGAACTAGGCAACAGGCATGTTCCAAGTGATGTCTCGGAAGACAGCAATAACTCACTCGGAACATGCCAATTTGCTTCGCAAAGACTCTGATATAAAACCATTAAACCCCAACCACTCAAGACGACATGGTTCAAGCACATAACGCAAGGGAGAATAAAAATCTAAGCAAAATGCGTTCTGGCCACATGCTCACCAAAGATAAGAGATTTGCCCGAAAAAAGTAACAGCCGACGCAGACGTTGAAAAAAATGTAGACACCTGTACTGCCGTGATACGCATAACAGTCCCACCTGCATAGGAAACCCATAGCAAATGGGACTGTTATGCGGATCACGGCAGTGTACACCTCGAGATGGGCCATCCCTGACCTTAGCCTGTCACATTACGGTGACGAACGGAAAGAAAAAAAGACACGTTACGTTCCGCGGCGCCCCCGGCCCCTATCTGATGTTCCCACCTTTCTTTTTATAAAAAAATGTAACTATTGAAAAAAGTTTCCAATAAATATAAGCAATCAAATCTTCCACAGATAAGTTCCTGCGCGCGAGGAGTTTTTTGACCCGAACCGGCCAACACACCGACACCCAAAATGGATCCGGAAGCATTCCTGGATATCGCCAATCAGGTGATAAAGCTGAAAATGTTCCCGTACTTTGATATCGCGCACAGCCTACTGTGTGCGCTGTCGGTAAAGGAGGATCTTGGAGCAGGGGCGCAAGCATTCTCCCGTAAGCACCCGCTCGCCTGCTGGCTATCGACGATGCTGGTCGTTTTCGCGGGTGGTATGGTCGCCAATGGGTTGCTCGGCGAGCCAATCTTAGCGCCGTTGAAGAACACCCCACAGCTGCTGGTGGCTACCGCTTGTTGGTATATCGTTTTCTACACTCCCTTCGACGTTGGATACAAGGTGGCCAAGTTCCTACCAGTTAAACTGGTAGCCAGTGCCATGAAAGAAATCTATCGTGCAAAGAAGGTATGTGGCGATGTTCCAGTTTTGCATTGTTCAAAATTTATATCTTTTCCTTATCAGATACATGATGGCGTGACACATGCTGCGAAGTTGTACCCGAATGCTTTTATCATCATGATCATCATCGGCACACTGAAGGGCAATGGAGCTGGCTTCACCAAGCTGCTCGAGCGATTGATTCGTGGTGTATGGACTCCAACCGCTATGGAATTCCTGCAGCCTAGTTTGTTAGTATTTTTACCCTGACCAATTTTGAAAGAGTCCGTTTTAACATATACTCTTCTTACTGTATTTTAGCTACACGAAAGCCTCGCTCATTGCATCCATCATCTTCGTTCTGGACAAAAAGACCGACCTGATCTCAGCACCGCACGCCCTGGTCTACTTTGGCATTGTCATTTTCCTTGTGTACTTCAAGCTGTCGTCGTTGCTACTGGGTATTCACGATCCGTTCGTACCCTTCGAAAACCTGAGCTGTGCACTGTTCTTCGGTGGCATCTGGGATAGTTTGGCTAAGATCCTAGGTCGCGGACAAGCCAAGGAAGAATCGAAGGACGCTAAGAAATCTAATTAAACGCACAACTTGGGAGGGGGGGTTTGAATATCGGGCAATTTTCTTTTGAAAAACTTTATTTAGCTTAGATGCGCCTTTTTTCGCGATTTATTTTAACGTTCAAAGCACAGATCGATGCACTTTCGACACAACTACGCAACAATTTAGATATAAGAACAAATAGAATGATGCATTCTAGTCAGATGATACCAAATTCGATAGAAGTGACAAAGTGAGATTGATGAGAAGGAAGACATGGACGAACGACTTGAGGCAGCTTTTAACTATCATACTTCATAAGAGTAACCTGATTTTCAACGCAGAAAAAGTCAACATGGAAGGGAAGACAAAAGCACAATCAAATCACAGTGGGTGAGATTCGGTTGTCCTTTATCTCGAACAAATTAGCAATTCGAGTGGCAATATTTAGGTGAACTTTGAGACCATTTTTAAATTTGAGAACAAGTAAATTAGTATTAGGTAAGACGCAAAAATGACTCAAACTACAAACAAAATGCGAGTGAAATATACAAATGATTCAATCCAGACAGTTGAATGTTCAATTTTAACCTAAATGCATTCGGAATTCATAATTCAATATTTTATGTTCATCGTAAAATTCATTACTTAACCACGTAGATTTACTGTTCACTTCACTGGTCTAGATCGTCGTGTAATGGGCCTTACAGTGAACAATGAACTCCGAAACCGGATCGTTATCGCCTTCACCTCTCATCGAACCGGTGATTTCTTCGTTCTCCACCATTGGCAAAAATAGCTGCACAAACTCCGGCGAGTACGGGTGCGTGATAGTCTCCAGCACTTCGGTCACAAAGTATCTAATCAGCGATATATCTGTATCGCCACGGGTACAGCACTGCCGGATGTACTTCACAACTGGCACGACGCACCCTCTGGCTAGCAGATTTACCATACGATCCAGCAACATTTTCTTCATTTCAAGTTGAACCAGAATCTCCAGCTCGTCCTGCTTGGATTCAAACAGTTGGATCAACAGGCGAAGGATCTGGTCGTGCAACGACGAATGAACACAGGCGACCTCGTCCAGAAGGGCCAGATGCAGCGGACAACTTTCAGTGCACAGTTTGAAATAGGAGGGTTCAGTAACGGTATTTTCCACCCATCGAATCACACCCACACCGACCACCGGAAAGCGAATGCAGTTGTACAGTGTGGAAATTTCAGCGATTAGTTCCGTGGATCCGCGGTTCACGTTGCATATGGCGTGCACTTTTTCGACAGCCTACGAGTAAAAGAAAAACGTTAACAACGGATTTTATCGACGTTCTATTCTAAACAGTTACTTGAATAGTTGCTTTCAGCTCGTCCTTGTTGGTGGTACGTTGTCCTTTTGGCTGTCCCTTTTTCCCAGCCGTTTCACAAACACTAGCCGCATACGCCAGCAGATAGATATACTTCGACTTGTGCTCCTGATTGATCTTCACTCCAACTTTGAAAAGTGAATCAACCAACAGGTCTAGAAATTGCGGATTGCGAATGAGATCGATTGGTGGTGGCTCCGGCGATGAGTAGTTACGGTAAAGAACCGTAATGTCGGCCGGATTCAATGCGTTTCTAGTCAGCATAGAAGTTAGAGCTTCGCAAGCTTGCGGATGCCGGGCCGACCCGTTCAGAGCCATTGTAATGGGGGTAACGTTGTGATTGCTGTAATAAAACAAACAAATTTAGCAATAACCCAATAAATGATTTCAATTATAAAACAAACTTTTTCAGTGCATATTTCGTAATTTCCTGCGCCAACCGTTTCATAATGAACCCTCCCTTCGGTTCCTGCGACAGCACCTGAATCAACACCTGACTGTAAACGTAGGTATGCTGTCCGTGGCAAACCATTTTGGCACACTCGTGTATCGCATTCTGCCAGTCTTCCGGGTGGTTCAAAAATTTGGCAATCGACGTTTTCAGTACCCTCGAAAACACCTCAATCTGCTGGGCAGCTGTGGAAATCGACGTGATTTCACTCTGAAAGCCAGCGTCCGAAATCAACTTGATGGTAAAGTTCAACATCAGACAATCCGGGTACTCTTCGGCTAACCGATAAATCAGTGACCGCCACGTGTGATGCTCGATCATTTCCGTTAACCATCCGGGGGTCTCACCTTCCTCGGTGAAAATTTTGTCCGCTTTCTTCGGATCGAACGTTTTGAGGATCATATCCTTCAGGTGGTTTTCGACCATCGCCTGAACATCGGTAACGCGTACACCAGCTAAAATGAGCCACTCGGCGAGAAGATTTGCCATCTGAGCCACGGCCGTATAGTTTGCCGATAGTTGGTTGATGACCTGTTCCGGTGTTCCGCCCGCTTGAAAGTATCTTTTAAGCTGAGCGAAGATTCCTGGCTCCATAATGTAGTCAGAGGTGGCAAACTTTCCCAGACATTCGGTGAGAACCTCTTGAGGGTTTTCCAGCGGTTCGTCGTGTCCATCGGCCTGATTGGGAATGATAAATGAATGAACAAAATAAATACCAGATACATACTACAAGCAAGTGCTCATGTTTACCTCCTCTTCGCCGTGCTGGTTACCACCGCGGTTCATCCAACTTTCTTCCTCGAACTCCTCACCCATTGCGCTCATATTTTACACTATATTTATACTATAAATGTAAATTGTTTTAAATTATATGTAAAAATATAAAACAGCACAGAAACTAGCCAAATGAAATCATAAGCGCGTCGTATATTATTTTGGACGAGTTGTCAAAATTAGTTCAAGGACGTCGGATAAAAGTGGGATAGCGTAAAATACACACTTATTTAGTTCGACTAAATTATGAGTGGCAATAAATTAAAGGCCTGGTAATGAGCCAATCCCAGCAGGAATTTAACTTCTATTTATTTACTAATTAAATTTATTTAGTTTTGTTTAGCCATTCCAAATCCATAAATCTGCCAGTACGATGGAAGAATTCGTACTGCCAGATTTCTGTTAGTCCATGCCCACTGAGACGTCCAAAAAATTGTTTCAAAATCGTTCAACACGGGTCCAACAAAGGACGTCTGTTGAACGATTATTTGGACGTCCTTCAACGTTGGTCCAACGAACGTCCTTCATTGGACGATTTTGAAACCAACCGTTCTTAGAGGGTGGCCAAGGGGAGTTTCTCATGCAAATTCCCAAAAAGCGAGCCAAAAAGTAAACAAAAAATTTGGTTGGATCACACTGGCTGACGGAAAGAAGACCCAAATAATGGGCGAAGCTAGTGGCGTCATTTTTTGGTGTCGATTACGAAGAAAAAGTGATAACGATTTCAATTAATTATGTGAAATATGTGCCAGGACTTGCTTCGAGCTTGATTCCAGTTACGAAATTGAAGAATGAGTTTATATACTTCCACACGATTTCACAATTTCCCACATTCGTTGGCTAAATGAAGTGCACTAAACAAACAAAATACAAGCGAGAACACGTCAATTATTAAAAAAAAAACAATTTTAAGCTTAAGCCAAACATGAACCGCCATGTTTGAAAAAAGCAAAAAACAACCAAGTCCATTTCAGCCGCCAGAAAATTTGTCTAAGTATTGAAATTGCCTTTAAATCGCATTCGCAAATTGCATGTGCTCCTAGGGGCAATTAGCACAGGCGAATTGAGTCAAACGTCAAACTGTTTAAATCGCCTGACTATGTTCGTCCGCATTTTTTTTACCGGGTTGCGTTCAACAGTGATGGTTGTTGGGTTGTAAACCCAAGTAGTACCGTTGTTACGACGGGATGTCGGTATGGTGGTGTATATTGCTTGAAGATTAGAGAATCTGCAGCGAGAGCATCGGTTCGATTGCCTTTCCCGCCTGTTACGGAACGCAAGTCGATGCAGATTCTGGACATCGTTCACACGCACCTCTGTGGGCCGATGAGGAATGTAACGCCGAATGGTAACAGGTACGTGATGAACATAATAGATTTTAGCAGATTTACTGTGACTTACCTGTTGAAGAGCAAAGCAGAAGCCATTGACTGCATTAAGGTGTATGTGAAGTGGACTGAGACTCAGTTCGATCGTAAACCCAAAATCACAGAGAATGTTCGGTTTACTCCCCCTAAGCTGGGATGCTTTGGGTACCCGGTCTACAGGCCGAAACTCGCAATTGAACGCAACCAACAAAACATGAACCCAAATCTGCACTTATTACATTTATTCAACACCCTCCTGCTTAACCATTGATGTTTTAACTTCCTAGCTACTACTACTCACGTATGATGGGCCCATCCTTCTATTTCCCTGACTTGCATAGCCTTCCTGTGCCATTGTGACCTTTCGGTCCTCCGTAACATTTCCACCTCCTTGACGAATACCGACACCGTGACTCTTCGAAGGAAAACTTCAACGGCGATCTTCCAGTGGTGCAACTGACACTGTTGTGTTTCTCAGTCACTCCGTGATGGCTTTCACTCCAGCTGGAGAACCTCCCTTCGTCACTGTCTCCGTTCTGTTTAGCAGACAAAACCGTTGCCTCGTAGGGTGCACTGCGTGTAGCAGAAGAAAATCACTCCTTCGCAGTTTCCGCTGAGTCTGGCAATTAAAGAAAAAAAACCTTCCCACTCGAAGGTTTTTTGCTGCGAACTTCCGACTTCGGAGAGCTTCAAGAATTCGTCCTACCGGCCACGTCCTTCACCTGGACGATCCTAGTTTCATTGTTCCGTTTTATTGGATATTTCCTCTTCGCAATTAACTCTGCGCACGGAAAGCGCAAATCAATCTTGTGCAGTAGCCTCTTCCTTCTTCCGAAAATAGTGCTGTCTTACGAGATCGAACCCGAACTTGACCTGATGTCCTGCTTGTCGTGCGTTCCTTACGGGAATGTTCGATTTCTTCACCGATTTTTGTTCGATCCACGCTAGAATTGACTTTCGCCGTCGTCTGAATGCTTCTTGGAATGGAGCCTACTGCTATAGGTTGTCCCGACGTTTTCCGTGTGGTTCCGTCGCCGATTGAAACCGAGATCGATAGGTTGTTTCTTCGCTGCCTACTTCTCGCGGAGAATCGAATTTTCTGCAACGCTAATTGCCAAAATACTCGGCCAACTTCGCGTTTGCTCGAGTTTTTTCCTCGACTGGATGAAAATGCGGCCGATCCTCGAGGCGGAATGTGACGTCTGCTTAGTGCCTTGTCACCAGCACAGTCCCAGTAGAATTCTGCTGTTTCCGTTCTGCTCTGGTTTGCTCGCATTTATGTGGTGGTGTTGGCAACATTTTCGTTTCCCCTGAACGGACGTGACATTGACTTGTTGTCATACGGGGGGCTTAGTGATTGGCGATTACAGTCAGCCGGTGAAGACATTAATTGCAAAGACTGTCTACACTATTGCTAACGCTAGATTCATGCTTACTCTTAGGTCTTGTACAGAATTTAAACGTATACGCTACAAGAACCAGAGATGCCAGGTACTTTTTTCAAATGTCTGCAATAATAATTTTAGTCTGGGAAGAACAAATGCCAGGAAAGCTAGTGTAACCAAAAGCCTTTATATTCAAAAATCTGTAAATATCTGCAACCAAACTAAAAAATCTGCAAATATCTGCAACCAAACCACAGAGAACAGACATCCATGATCGAACAAAAATATTTAAAAAATGTGTGTAAATATTTGAATTAATATACGATAAACACTAGCGCCGCCACACCAACCTATCCCAACTATCCGGCAAATCGATTCCGGAACCGGTTCGAAATCCTGAATGGATTCAGTTTGGAATCTTGCTCAAAGAAAACAACCGATTCTGACTATCGGTTGATGCATTTTAGCTGGAATCCATGCTGGAAGTCCGAACCGGTTCCGGACTAGTTTGACTGGGTAGAGGAGTAACCGCTATCAATTCTGTCGAACTCAGCCACAAAAAACATGACGACAGTAGCGCACCTGGTTTTGGATATCCCAACTACCTTCGAAACCGTTAGAGATTTTACACAAGTTGAATGCTGAAGATGGACGTCTGTTCTCTGTGACCAAACTAAAAAAATCTGCAAATATCTGCGTCATCTAATAAATCTGCAGCTTAAATTAAAAGTCTGCGAATTTGCAGACTTGTCTGCAAATCTGGCATCTCTGACAAGAACAGACGTCCATCTTCAGCATTCAACTTTTGTAAAAATCTCTAACGGTTTCGAAGGTAGTTGGGATATCCAAACCGGGTGCGCTACTGTCGTCATGTTTTTTGTGGCTGAGTTCGACAGAATTGACAGCGGTTATTCCTCTACCCACCCACTGAGACGTCCAAAAAATTGTTTCAATATCGTTCAACACGGGTCCAACGATGGACGTTCGTTGAACGGTTATTTGGACGTTGTCCAAATTGGTCCAACGAACGTCCTTCATTGGACGATTTTGAAACCAACCGTTCTTAGAGGGCACCCTCTAAGAACGGTTGGTTTCAAAATCGTCCGATGACGTTCGGTGGACCAATTTGGACAACGTCCAAATAACCGTTCAACGAACGTCCATCATTGGACCCGTGTTGAACGATTTTGAAACAAATTTTTGGACGTCTCAGTGGGCAGTCAAACTAGTCCGGAACCGGTTCCGACTTCCAGCATGAATTCCAGCTCAAATGCATGAACCGATAGAGTCCAAATCGGTTGTTTTCTTTGAGCAAGATTCTATACTAAATCAATTTAGGATTTCGAACCGGTTCCGGAATGGATTTGACGGATAGTTGGGATAGGTTGGTGTGGTGGCGTTAGTGTTTATCATATATTAATTCAAATGTTTACACACGTTTTTTAAATATTTTTGTTCGATCATGTATGTCTGTTCTCTGTGCCGGTACCATTCGCATCCCTGGTTGGGATAAGAAAGTCTGGCGGCGCTAGTGTTTTATAGTATAGTAACTCAAATGTTTACACACGTTTTATTAATATATTTGTACGATTATGGATGTCTGTTCTCTGTGATAATCTTCTACAAACTGTTCCCATATTTTTTTCTGCATGAAATGTGCATCTATTTTACAACCACAATATTATAGTTTCTCCAAAATCAAAAGTTTTAATATATTTCCCATTAATTTTAATTCACGTTAACGCAGCGCAATCTCTTTAATATTTTCACGAAAGTATTACCACGTATTACCTAATTGTTAGCCATCCAGTCAAACCGTTCCGAAACCGGTTCTTAAATCTGAGTAAATTCAATACAGATACGTTAAATACGTCCTTTGATGGTTTTGTTACGCAGGAAACTTTTTCATTTAAGAACGACACATGACCCCACATTAGGGTGGGACAAAAAATAGATTCCAGCTCCGAGCAACTTTTTGGGTACCATTTGGGTCCTAGAACATCTGTGCAAATTCTTAGCTTGATCCCTGAAACTATATTTTTGCGCCCACTGTTTAAAGTTTACATGGGATTTTATATGGGAAAATGAACTTTTACAAAATAATTCCTCCAGGAGTCGCCCATTGCTTCCTAAAAATAAACCGTTATGTGGCTTTTGTAGGAAATTTGACAAAGAAACAAAGTTTCGAAAACTACGAAACGATCTGACGCTTGAGAAAAAAATTATTAAGCTGAAACCAATTGATGTTCTGAAGATTGATAAAATATTCATTTTTTCTAGCACCACTGTTGTAGGTTGCCCAATTATATGTAATTTTGTTTTGAACTTCTCTTAATGTGTCTAAATCATTTATCTATACTGTTTGGTCACTTCTCCAGAGTTTTGAGGGATAAATTAAGTCTACTTTTGTACATAATAAGAGAAAATTAAAGATTTTGAATATAATTCGATCGTCAGCAGCAGTGATGCTAAGATAAGTAAAATTTTCATTAACATTCAGGGCATCAATCGGTTTTTGCTTAATAACATTTTCCACAAACATCAGATCGTTCCGTAGTCTTCTAGACTTTGTTTTCTTGACAAATTCCCTATAAAAATCAGACATATATTTATTTTTAGGAGGTAACGGACGACTCTTGGAAGAATTAATTTGCAAAAGATGTTTACCCCATACAAAATCCCATGTAAACTTTAAACCGTGGGCGCAAAAATATAGTTTCACCGATCGAACTAAAAATTTACTGAGTTGTTCTGGGAGCTAAATGGGACCCAAAAAGTTACTCGGAGCGAAATTTTTTTTTTTCATATAACTATGTCCCACTCTACCCCACATAGTAGAGTTAATCATTTTTAATGTTGAAAAGACCGTGTTCCTTAAGCGTGCTAAACGATGAAATTTTTGATCTACTCAACTCAAACGATGGTGAACTTTTCCGCCCAGCCGTAGCAGTAACGTCGGATCCCTTTACGAAACATCATAGCAAATTAAAAACTTTATCTACACATTCGACAGCGAGCGGCTGCTGCCGAATAATGTACGGCATGGTGGTGATGGTATAGGGAGCAACAGGTCTATCTCGCCATCCCAACCGAATCTCCAACGCTGGTTCAGCTTCCGCAGGCGGGCGGGAAAATTAAATAAAAAATTTCGTCACGTCACGAAATCGAATGCGGCGATTAAAAAAATGTTTTCCGCGTGACGTTTAGTAAAAACAATCTACCGCGCCTTTCCCCTGATTCTGGAGGTTGTGATGTGAAGCGCCCTCGAATGTAAAGCATTTGCAAGCAAATATTTGAATAACTTTTTGGCATTGGTAAAGTGTCTATAATTGTTACGTGCCATTAAAATTGCTTTGTTTTCTGTGAAATTCGCAGTTAAAATGAAATGTTTGTCTGTGCCGCTGTGATTTGTCTTGTTTTTTTTTTTTGGTGTCAATTCCTACTCTTCTATAGTCATGATTTGCCGGTTGGTCACTTTTTAACTGGACCACTTTTTAGACCAACTTGATCATTGTCTTACTAAAAAGCAACTGAATATCAGAATATGCCAAATTCACTTTTACAATCCAACTGACAATAATAGAAGATGTAAACAGATGCACTTACACTACTGGTATATCCTTTGGAGAATTTTTAATATCTACCAGTCGGTCCAACCCAATGAGCAAATTTTCTGGCAGAGCCCGGTCAGCGTGGCCAGCAGAAAGTTAGCAAAAGTTGAGCAAAGCGAAATTGATGCTGGCAGAGTTTCTGCGAGCATTTTGCGCGATTTGTGCGAGAATTCTGGCAACGAATTCGCTCAAATGCAACAACCGTTTCTGACAGAAGCGGTTAAATCAACCGATGCTGCACACTTTTATCCTGAATCGAGCCAGAAATGTACGGACAAGATCTCTGCACGCTTCCTGCCACATCTTTGTTACATGTTTTGCTCGATTCGTGCTAAATTCTACCAGGTAGGAATTGCCAGGATCTTTGCACAGTTTATGTCCGAGTTATGCCAGGGTTCAGCTCGGTTCCTGTCAAAATTTGCCAGAAAACGCGAGCGAAACTGAGTTCGCCCTAGCTCAACTAACCCGACAGGATACGCGCAGAAATCTGACAGGGCTGCCAAACCAAGCCTTACAGAAATCTAGCAGAGCGGTCTCTGCCAGAAAATTTGCTCACTGGGAGACTGCTCTGCTAGATTTATGTCAGTCTTCAACAACCGTTCAACAAACGTCCATCGTTGGACTCGTGTTGAACGATTTTGAAACAATTTTTTGGACGTCTCAGTGGGGAGTCATTATGGATTCCAAATCAAATGCAACAACCGATTCCGACTCTGAATCGGTTGTTGCATTTGATTTGGAATCCATACTGACTCCATTCAGGATTTCGAATCAAATTCCGAATGGTTTGACCGGGTGGCTGTGTAAATGCATCTGTTCACGTCTCTACATATTGTCAGATTGATTGTCAAAGTAAATTTGACATGAGATTTTGGCGTTCAGATGCTTTTTAGTTGGACAATGGTCCAACCAGCGAAGGTCCAACTAAAAAGCGGTCCAGTTGAAGTGTCCAACCAGCGAATCACGACTGTAATAAAAATGACAAGATTTCGAGATGTGATCAGACGCTTTCACTACTAAAGCATCATCTTTGGCCAGTTCTTGACATCTATCAGTCGTTGAAAACTAGCGAATCAATTTCGTTAGTTGGACAGAAGTTGTGATCCAACCAGATAATCATGATTGTATTGTAGTAAAATGTACACAGTGACCATTATTATTATCATACAACAACAGTCTAACATTTCATCGCTTTCGCAAATGTAAATACCATGGCCTACAATAGCACGCTGCCCAGCGGAATTGATGGTATAATCTCTTATTGTGCTAACAAGTCACGAAATCATCTCGATCAAAAGTTCAATCAAGAATCTCGAAGGGATTAATGGATGGCAGCAAAATCCTACACATGACAGAGTTGCCAGAAGGGAAATATCCCGGAATCGGGTTGGAAAAGAATCCCTTTCTACGGAACGGATGACGGCAAGTGGTAACAAACCGGGGAAAAAAATGGCACAAGACGACGTGGTGCCTGGTGCCACCAAAACGATTCATCATAATTCTCTCCTCGAACATTCGCCATGCGGTTCCGGTATCATTTGCCACAATCAAATAGCGTGCAGTCTGCTGCACGGAAGAAAAAAGCTCTAACTAAAACAGATTTTCTTATTTCCTAGCCTACTTACATTAGTATTCCAAACTGAAATATTCAGTCCAAAGTAAATATATCACACCCTCAATTATTAAGTATTCAAATCTGTCGCCTGTCATTCATATCACTCGAGGGGAGTTCATTTGTCGTGCTCACACAACCACACAACACAAATACCGATACTCGCAAGTTGGAACTGTTGACAAAATGTGCTTGAAGTCAGTCATGGTGATGGTGTTTAGAGCAGCTGCTAAGAAAACGCAAAAGAACAAAGGTTGACATCCTTCGGCATCGTGCTGTTTCTGTTGGTCTGGTCTCACCTTCAGGCACGACCATTCGGTTTCCGCACACTTCGGGGGGTTAAATATGTTAGGATTTTTGTCGTGTTCCAAGTGCCAGCGACAGATGTGCGACAAATTATTTTGATGAAGTTGGGGCGCACCGAAAGCAGCAATTCATAGACATGTTTATGCAAATGGGACACATTTTCAGCGTGTTCCGGAGTAACGCAACCGGGCTATCAGTCAATCATATTTCTCGTTGAATGAGAATACATGTGGTGCCAAGTGGTCTGATGCTGTGTACGGATTTGAGCCGGATATTATAGGTATTGAAGAAACCCCTTTTAATTTGTTTCTTTCAGCGAAGTCCGTGGATTAATCAGGTCACAGAGAAATGAGTTATAGAATAACTTCAACTGAAGGAAATACATATTGCATTTAACGAATGAAGTACGACCGTCTCCATCGCTAAAGCAATCTACGTGGAGAGCGTGGTAGATTGTTGAAGGAGAACTGCATGAAGTGCGATTGTCGCTTACTTTGATTATATTCGCTCATAAGAATTTTCGACATTTTCAGAAAATTTTCGCAATATTTTGTTAGATTATCTGATGTAGAAAGCGAATTCAGAAAATAGCTGCGAAAATAAGCTTCTTGCAAAACACGCACGACATAATTTTTTATCTTAATAGCATTAAGATAGAAATAAATAGAAACCTTAAATATTAATTTTCTCTTAAAACACTGTGTTAAAAAACCATAATTATGTTTATAATTGAGATCAAAATCACAAGCAATTTAATTATAGAAATTTGTTGTATTGAATTGATAACCCAATCTAGCAAGCAATTTGATAAATCGTTTCCGGGTGTTGTTTCAACCAGAACATTTCCAGACACCCCTTCTGTCAAACTGAGGTTAGTTAAAACTCTGTTCGGATCAGCAGCAGAGCGAACACGTCCCCAGCGTACCACACACACACATACAACAAGTCAAAGTGATTTTGTACTTTGAATTGATGAAATATGATTTTAATTAAAATAGTCATACGTTTCCAGTTGCCTGTGTATAGGGAATTATCCCCAGTTATCGTATATTCGCAGAATGCTTTTTACGAGCAGTGCTCCTCTTTCTTGAAAAGCTAGATGAATCTAATTGACGATGATAATCTGTCGCTTTTGAGAGGTTAAATCTGGATGGAAAATTTCCCAAAGCTTGGTTGAAAACTTTGCCCTTCAAAGGCATGTATGCGATCTGTGACCGTAGCTACTTGTAACTTGTGACATGTGTGTATTTTTTATCGTGTCGTAGAGATCAACTAATCAGATTGATGTTGGCAACGGTACTGAAATTAAGGACATTATACATCCGAGCCACAACATAGCTCCTACGCCGCACACACCCCTCTCCCCTGCCTAACCATGCATATGACATGAGCAAATATAAAAATACGTTTTTCAATACACTAGCCTTGCCGGTGTACCACGAATCAACCCGAGTTTTTGACGAAATTCCATCTGTAGCTCTTATTTTGTGCGAAAATATCTCCCCTCTTCACTTGGGGTTTCTTTTCGAAAGACTTATTTTTCTTCTTCTCATTTTCAGAGCACTTTTTCAAATGCACTTTAATCACACACCACTGAAAAACACCCGCGAAACTTTAATCATTTACTAACTAAACATCAATTTTTCTGCCAATGTGCAGATAACCCAAGGAAAATGTCCGAAAACTCTCATTTGTGTGTTTGAATTTTCACTTCGAATTCCATTTTTTTCTCAATGTAAACAAGCGCGTCGGTGCCTAGCAACAAGCGTGAGTTCCTAGCTTCCACATATCATCACCTCAAACACAGCTCACTATGGTTATCACAGTCGTAGGACGCAGGAAAAAGACGGTTATGATGACGATATCGTGTTAAATTTGCTTCAACTATAAATTGAATTCGGAATTATTGAACGTTCTAGCACAGCGAACAGGCATCCATGATCGAACAAATATATTTAAAAAAAAACTTGTGTACACATTATACGTGTAAACACTAGCGCCGCAACACCAACTTATTTCAAATAACCGTCAAATCCATTGGGAAACCGTTTCGGAATCCTCAATGGATTCCAGCTTAAAGGAAACAACTGATTGCGACTCAATCGGTTGTTGTATTTGAGCTGCAACCCAGTCACCGTGGCAAGCAGATACTTAGCAAAAGTTAAGCAAAGCAAAATTGATTCTGGCAGCGTTTCTGACATTATTTTGTTCGATTTGTGCGAGAATTCAGACAAAAAATTCGCTCAGATGCAACAACCGTTTCTGACAGAAGCGGTTAAACTAACCTATACTGCTCACTTTTAGCCAGAATCCAGCCAGGAATATACGACCAGGATTTCTGTACGCTAGCTGCCACATCGTTGTCAGATGTTTTGCTGAAATTGCTGCTAAAATTCTACCAAGTAGGAATTACCAGGATCTTTGCACGGTTTATTTCCAAGTTATGCCAGGGTTTTGCCCGGTTCCTGTCAAAATTTGCCAGAAAACGCGAGCGAAACCGCCCTCTGAGACGTCCAAAAAATTGTTTCAAAATAGTTCAACACGGGTCCAACGATGGACGTTCGTTGAACGGTTATTTGGACGATGTCCAAATTGGTCCAACGAACGTCCTTTATTGGACGATATTGAAACCAACCGTTCTTAGAGGGCGAGCTCGCTCTAGTTCAAGGCGGGCAGAAATCTGACAGGGTTGCCAAACCAAGACTTACAGAAATCTAGCAGAGTCTCTGCCAGAAAATTTGGTGACTGGGAATTCATCCCGGTTAAACTCATTTCCGAACCGGTTTGGATTTCTGAATGGAGTCAGTATGGTTTCCAACTCAAATGCAACAACCGATTCCGACTCAATCGGTTTCAGAATCGGTTATTGCATTTGAGCTGAAATTCATTCTGATTCCATTCAGGATTCCGAATCAAATTCCGAATGGTTTGACCGGGATGCTGAATCCACTCAGAATTCCGAACCGGTTCCGGAATGGTTTGACTGCCCCCTAAGAACGGTTGGTTTCAAAATCGTCCAATGAAGGACGTTCGTCGGACCAACGTTGGACGTCGTCCAAATAACCGTTCAACAGACGTCCATCGTTGGACCCGTGTTGAACGATTTTGAAACAATTTATTGGGCTTCTCAGTGAGTACCCACGGAGACGTCCAAAAAATTGTTTCAAAATCGTTCAACACGGTTCCAACGGTGGACGTTTGTTGAACGGTTATTTGGACGTTGTTCGAATTGGTCCAACGAACGTCCTTCATTGGACAATTTTGAAACCAACCGTTCTTAGAGGGTAAGTAGAGGTATGATAATGTCGGCCATTTTGAAATGTCTATGTGACTCGCTGTCGAACTCAGTCATTAAATTAAATGACGACATAGCCAGGGTAGCCAGACCTACCGATTTATCGGTAGTCCTACCGATTTTGGTCTTCCCTACCGATTCACAGACGATCAAGGCAAAA